>NW_016107337.1:4018609-4025348 GCF_001604975.1 Cebus imitator
AAAAAAAAAAAAAAAAAAAAAAAAAAAAAAAAAAAGTTATTATCCATCATTTGAAAGAATCTTGCATACGAAAATCAAATAAATATTCACATTTTTCTACTGTTATGGTATCATTAAAAATTAACTAAGTTATGTGAAATTTGTTTTGATACATCATGAGAAAATTTTCCATTTATTTCTGAGCAAATACAATTTTCAACTCTTTCCAATCCATTAATCCCACTTTTTTTTCATTAATTTGAAATGCCAGATCTAGCCGATACTAAATAATGCCTAGTACGGAGCATACTACTTATATTTATGTCTCAATTTTTGATTTTCTTCCGTTGGTCTGTCCATTTCATCATGATTTTCATAAGATGCTCATTAGAAATTATTATTACTGTTATTATTTTGAGACAGAATCTCACTCTGTTGCCCAGGCTGGAGTACAGTGGCATAATCTCCTTTCACTGCAACCTCCGCCTCCTGTGTTCAAGCGATTCTCCTGCCTCAGCCTCCTGAGTAGCTGGGACTACAGGCACATGCCACTACATCCACCTAATTTTCTGTTATTTTTAGTAGAGACGGGTTTTGCCGTGTTAGCCAGGATGATCTGGATCTCCTGACCTCATGATCTGCCTGCCTCAGCCTCCCAAACTGCTGGAATTACAGGTGTGAGCCACCATGCCCAGGCAGTAATTCTTTATGATATGCTTTAGGTTGATTATTTTAAATGAATATACTTAACACAGTTTGATATATTGCAAATGCTTTGTTAATGTTGATCACAAATAAGGTTTTATGTTTTGCTCATCAGATTATTAAAGCAAGGGGATTTTCTGAGAATGGATTTTAGATATGCTATTCTCTCTCTCTTTGGTTTATAATATTTATTTTCAATATGCACTGTGATTGATATAATACTACTGAGGCCAAAAGAAATGCTTTCTTATTCTTTTCTGCCTACAGTTTTTATGCTGCCCTTCCTGGTAAATTATGCTCTCATTTTAAATCTATAAAGTTTGTTCACTTCAATGTAAGCCTCTGACAGCTGCTTCGAAAACCTAACAAGGGCATTCACTCATTTAGATGCAGTCCTTCTGAATAACTTCAGTTGCCTGAGGTTGCCAATGCTGTAAAGTGTAACTCTTACTCACTCAGGCTGACCTGAAACTTATACCATTAAACGAAGCTTCAGGGCCTCAGGAAGTCATAGCTAGATGGTAAAGTATTGCACAATAATCCACTTAGAAAGACTGCTTTCAATGTCCACCAGGGTTAAGTGTAATTTTGTAAAAATGCTCAATGTAGAAGGCAGTACTCCCACGCCTGTGTCATGCTGTACATCATTTGCCTGCTGTCAGTATATCCTTTTGTAGAGATGTAAGAACCGCTTTAATATGAACCACACACACTTTACAGTGACAGCATGACTATATTTAACATTTTATTAGACTGAACTGCAAACTCCAGATATGCTTCTTTCTTCCAGGCTCTAGTTCATGATAACTGTCAACTAAATAAAACTTACCTAGTGAACTAGTGTAGTTGAGTCAATCAGTAACAATAACAAAAGAATAGATGTGGCAGCATTTAGCATTTTAATTGCATTTATCACTTACAAGAACCTGAGCAGATAGACTCTCTCATCACCCTCCCATTCCATCTTACAAGTGGGAAAATAGAGATTTAGAAGTCAAGTATTTTTTTCATTATCACTTTACTACTAGGTAGTAGAACTAGCATTGGAAGGCTAGTCTGTCTGACTCCGAATATCAAGCACTGCATAAATAGCCAAATACTTTAAAAGGGAAGGAGTTAAACACCCCATTTCCAAACTAAATTTGATTTAAACCAACTCAGAAAAACAAGTTTTATAACATTTTCTTAAATATTTCTTCCTTGGTAGCATCAGCCAATGCCTTGCAAATTTAATATTCTTTCCAATGTCTAATTCCAATTCCTTTTGCTAAATTTTAAGCCTATTTCATTTTTAAGGGGTATGAAATAGGTAATTGCCACCTAAAATACAATGTCTGCCACATTTTTCAGAATATTTTTCCAAATTGTTGATAGTTTAAGAGACAAAACCTTGAAGTCACATACAAGAGCTGATGCTCCAGAAATCTGATTGCCTTAGTTTGTCAAAACTGAGAGTAAAGAAGCTTGACTCGACTCTTAGAAGAACTACCTTTTTTTTCTTTTGAGACAGAATTTTGCTCTTGTTGCCCAGGCTGGAGTGCAATGGCATGATCTCTGTTCACTGAAACCTCTCCTTTTCAAGCAATTCTCCTGCCTCAGCCTCCCGGGTAGTTGGGATTACGGGCGCCCGACACTACACTAGAGTACTTTTTGTATTTTCAGTAGAGACAGGGTTTCACCCTGTTGGCCAAGCTGGTCTTCAACTCCTGACCTCAGGTGATCCTCTCATCTCAGCCTCCCAAAGTGCTGGGATTACAGGCCTGAGCCACTGCACACAGCCAGAAGATATATTATATGCTGACCATATCTGAATCAAGGCCATATACTAGAGTGTTTACTCCTAATTAGTGTAGTACTAGGAAATAGAACACTGGTAACTTTTTTTTTGAAGGGAGAGAAAATAAAGAAAAAATAGATTTAAATAAACCAGTCTAAACTCATTGCCCATTAGATAATATATGATTTCACTGAAATTGGAAACTATTAGCATATTTGAATCATAGCTGATTGCTTCTCTGTTAAGATTTATTAAATGGTATATATCTGTATACATTTGGTCTCATATGGTAAATATTTTATGATTTCAGGGGCATATTACTTCCACTTCCTTGTAGTCACATTAACTCTCCTGCAAATGTAAATATGTTGTCTGTTTTAATGTCACCTTCCTCTATGTCATTATTTTCCATTCTCTTCCACACTGCCTTGATTAAACCATCTGTTATTTTATTTACAACATATTGCTATGGCACCCAAAGCTGCCTTAGCTTTTTTTTTTTTTTTTTTTTTTTTTTTTTTTTTTTTTTTTTTTTTTTTTTTTTTTTTTTTTTTTTTTTTTTTTTTGCCTTAGTACTTTTTAAGGTATCTCATCTTTGGCTCTTGAAGCCAAACTGAATCTTCCTGGAACTATACCAACTGTGAGTTTTTTCACCTCTGATCTATTCTAGCTTTGACTTTATCTCCAGCTTGCTCTAAAATATCTGCCACCAAGACCCTAATGTTATGGTGATATTTTGCTGCTTTTTAATTTCATTGTTTTTAAATTGTATTTTATATTGACAAATGAGTTGTATTTATTATGGAGGACAAAATTTTGTCATGATTTTTAATACAACATGGAATGATGAAATTAAACTAATTAACATATCTAGCACCTCAGATCCTTAACATTACTCGTGATAAGAACATTAGAAATTTACTTTCAGTTTTATTAAGATATGCAGCACTCAATTATTAGCAATATTCAGCATGCTATGCTATCAATATTAAAAAATCAAACTTATGTCTCCTGTATAACTGAGGCTTTGTACCCTTTGACTATTGTCTCTTCATTCCCCTTGACCCCCAGGATTTAGTAAGCACCATTCTACTCGTATCTTTATTGACTTTAGTTGTTTTAGATTCCACATATAAGTTAGAACATGCATTATATATCTTTTTATGTTTGGCTTATTTCACTTAGCATAATGTTCTTCAATTCCATTCATATTGTTGCAAACGACTATTTATTGTTTAGGGCTGAACTGTGAACCACTGTGTATATAAATCACATTTTTCATCAATTAATTCCTTGTTGAACATTTAAGTTGATTCCATAAATTGGCTATTGTCACATGGAACCACAAAAATAAACAAATAGTCAATGCAATCATGAACAGAAAGAACAAAACTGGAGACAGCAGACAATCTGATTTTAAACTTTACTACAAAGCAATAGTAACTACAACAGCATGGTAGTGGCATAAAAATGGGCACATTGACCAATGGGACAGGATGGAGAGTCCAGAAACAAACTCACACATCTATGGTCAATTAACTTATAACAAAGGTGCAAAGAATGTATAATGAGAAAAGGACAGTGTTTTCAATATGCGGTATTGGGACAACTGAGTGTCAATATGCAGAAAAAAGTGAATTTGGACTCCTATGTCACACCATATAGAAAAAAAAAAAACCTCAAAATGCATTAAAGACTTCAACATAAGGCCTGAAACTATAAAACTACTACAAGAAAATATAAAGAGAAAACTACCTGACATTGGTCTGGGTAATGTTTTTTTTAGATTTGACTCCAAAAGTTCAGGCAACAAAAGCATTGAAACACAAAAGAGAATACATGAAAATTAAAAACTTCTGTACATCAGGAAACAGTTAACGGAGTGCAGAGACTTATGGGATGGGGGGAAATATTTGTTGTCATATATTTGATAAGAAGTTAGTATTCAAAATATATAAAAAACTCAAATAACTCTATAGAAAGAAAATAAATGATATGAGTAAGAAATGGACAAGGGGCCTGAATAGACATTTCTCAAAAGACGTATGAATGATGTACAGGTACATGAAAAAATGCTCAACATCACTAATCATTATGGAGATGCAAAACCCCATACTTTGAATGCATTCAGTCTTGATATCCTCAGTATATTCTCAATCATTAGATTTTTTTAAACAGCTGTTTAACTACAATTTTGACTCATTTCTCAGACCTCTTGCTTCGTTCAGTGGGAATCTCATACTCTATCCTTTATCTCCAGTTCTATAAAATTAATTCTTAGATCTCTCATTTGAATAAACTCCACTCAATGTCTTAGGCATATTTCCTTCCAACAGAGGGAATTTAACACATTCCTCCTGCCATCTACCCTATGCACTCTCAGTAGATCCAGCCTTTTAAAAAAAAATAAAAAAAAACCACTTCAATTTTCACATACTGTCTTCCAACTAAAAAATTAACGTGTTTTCAAACACTCCAAAAATCTATTTGTTAAGACATTCTGTATCGGTCAGGGTCCCACAAGAAAAAACAGAACCATAGGATGTATATATCCATACGCATATAAAGATTTATTGCAAAAAATTGCTTAAGGTGATTTATGAGCAGGTTAGGCAAATCTAAAGTCTGAAATCAGCCATCAGGAAAGGTAGGCTGAAACCTTCAGACATAATCTGAGGCTGCTATTCAGAGACAGAATTTTTTCTGGGAAGCCACAGTTCTGCTTTTTAGGGCTTTCAGTGGATTCATTAAGCCTTCCCCAGTTATCTGAACAATCCTCGTTACAGTAAACTGATTATATACTCTAATCACATCTGTAAAATACCTTCATAGTAACACCAAGATTAGTGTTTGAATAACCAACTAGGGTTTATATTGTAGCCAAACTGCTACATAAAACTTTCCCTTACACATTCCAAGTTGAATAAATTAATGATTAATGAACTAACAATTAAAATTTATTTACTTGCAAGTCCACTTTTCAGATTGCAGAGAATAAGCCATTGTAACTGGGAGGAAGGAGAAATTTGAGGAAACTAAAAATTAAAAAATATAGCCAAAAAAGGAATATTAGCTTCTTGTCCAGAGGAATTTTTCTGGTATATCAAAATGATGGCCTTATTATCTTCTAAATTCAATCTACTTATTACACCTCAGATCTTAACTCAGTGTCATATAATTGGAATAGCCTACTGTCCTCTGTAGTCTGAATAATATCCCTCTTGAACGCTCAATTTAAGCACTGCTTGCAAAATTCATCTTGCTTGGATGGCAATTTGCTCTGGGCTTCTGTAGCAGGTAAGCTTTATAGCACTAACTTAGCAATTCTCATATATTCATCTCTAGAAGTATCCCTCCAGCTTGACCTAAGCCTAATGAGTGCATGCGCAATTTTGAATTCCCTAGATATACATGAGGTCACAAGTGGATTGTAACCATACTGGTCCCTAACAAACAAAAAGAATGGTTTCATACAGTTTTACTCAAAGGCCATCCTGAAGGAAAAATGAACAGAAATAGGTGAAGAGATCAATACATTCTCTGTAGCCCTGTGTAACTGCCTCTTGATGTGCAGCCAACTCTGCTCTTGTTTCATCTCTTTTTTCAGTTCCTATTTCCCTTTCTCCCCATCTCACTGCACATGATCACCTCTCCAAGGAGCCATGCTAATACCTCCAGATAGATGCATTGTCTGCAATTTTTACCCAGCATTCTCAGCTCTGTTGCACATCCTGACTGTGATTCAGCATAATTCATAATAGCAGATCCAGCTATGGTCTGTCACCTCAGATTGCTTAAGAGCTTCTCCAGAGACATGCTTAATTCTTAATGATGTTGCCAGGAGTTATTTACAAGCATGGGATAAAGGAGTAATTCCTTAAAGACATTACAAATGACACTTACTTTTCAAATGTTTTGTTGTTGTTGTTGTTGTTGTTGTTGTTATTGTTGTTTTTGGTTCAGTGACTTTCATCAAATACTACTCTTAATTTGGGTTACAGATTTCAGGATAGTGAAGTAACAAAATGTAACTTACATTATTTGTATTACTCTTGCCATAATGATGATCTCTGTAGTCTATTTCTTAGAAGGGCCATACCCTAAATTATAGCTAAGTTGCATTACAAAGTTTAACTCTGAGTCCTTTGTCTGGAATCTGGAACATTTTTTTCGATTGAAAGATGTTTAAATGTCAGTTTATTTCCTGGAATAGGCTTAAAAACATTCTAGGTAAAACCAACTCAGCAAATTCAGTTCAGGATTATATATATATATATA
>NW_016107337.1:4025683-4091366 GCF_001604975.1 Cebus imitator
GACCACAACCCATATAATTGCTAAATGAATAAATTAGTAAATGAATGAGCAGATATCCTTTCCCTTATGTGCCATGGCAGAGAAAAAACTTAATAATTATCTCTTTCAATACCAACCAGCAAGAACCACAGGGAATGTTGGATCACATCCTCTCATTGACTGTTTCTCTTTTGCTAAAATAAATTTTTAAAAATTCTAACCTTTTTTTTTTTTTGACATTATGTGGATAAACTCAGCCAGAAATCAGGCAGTTAAAGAGTGGATGCTAGTATGATGTAAATTGCCTATATTTAAATGTCTTGCTCAAATGAGGCTAGCATTAAAGATTCTACCAGGAGAGTTGACCTTGTCTGTCCTTCCAAAAGCCTCAGATCTCTTCCTGTTCCCTTTTTAGAAGACTTGAATAAAAACATGCAGAACACTCAAAAATATACACTCAGTTGGAAAAAGAAGATAGAGAAAACAAGAGAAAGCTTCCTTGCTTGCTGCAAGGGGAAGGAAATGACTGCCTTTTACATATAATACTCTGAAACTAATTGCACTAAAGGCATATTCAGTAGTATTTAATATATTCCAGGATACTTACAAGTAATTTTAATATATATCTTTTAACCTATACCTGATGTTCCACTATACTTGCAATACAGTTTTTCTTCCAATACAGTTATTGGAATATATAATTGTAACTAGATTTATTCTACTTGCTTATTATATCCTTTAAATTATAATGACTAATCATATACACTGCATAATTATAAAACATGATTGATAATTATTATATTCTTGTTTAATCATACCACATATTTCATTTTAACTAGAAAACACAAAGTACTTTAACTCATGGGCCAAACATATTGTTATATGGATAATTATCCTGGGTTTTATTACAGGTAAGGAAAATGAGGCCCATGTTAAGCAACTTATACAAGGTGAAACAAGAGTATTCCTTGCCCTTGGTCTGATTCAAGAATACCTTAGAATATAGGACTTTCATTCATTTTATTTATAAAACTGAACCAAAGAAAAATTAAAAGTATTCTCTATAATAATATAAATACTCTTAAAGATTTGCTTTTTTGTTGTTGTTAAGAATCATGAGGTTCTTACAGAAGTTTCAGGGAATTATGTCTAATAGAATATGTCAGGCAACAATCTATTGACATTAAGACTGGTTAGGCTCAGCTATCACAGCCCCAGCCTCCAACCCAATAGAGTTTCCAAGCATCCTGGAATAACTCCTGGGTGTCTCATTTCATAAACATTCTTCAGACAGATAGTGTCCTCAGATGGTAGCGTCAGAGACCTATGATCCAGGACAGAAATTCTCCATTTTTCTCTTATATGATAATAGCCATGAGCAATATAAAAGGGAGAAAAAAAAAAGAGAAGAACTGATGGATATTTCTTTAAATCACAAGGCAGCTTTTGAAATTATTATTTTTTTGCTCCCGAAGGAAGTAGTTAAAATCCCTTCCTGAATAGATTGCATCTGGTTTAGTTAAGTTCATAAAGGGGTCTTTTAATTACTGTAAAAATTAAACCTCAAGCTTTAAGCCAGGAAAACTGAGACAGGATACCAATGAATGAACAAGCAAAATTTGGTCTATGTTTCAATCTTGCGTAAGCAATAATGTTCATAACCTGAGAGATAATCTTATTGCTTAAGATTAAGTCATCTTACTGTTTGGCCTCGTTGAATTTTGGAGAAGACAGGGCAATTGATATGGAATATTTGGCTGAAGGAATTTTTAAGGACCCCTCTAGGTAAAGCAGCTAGATTAATTACCCTGCCAAACCTCTACAATATGAGTAGAAAACATTCCTAAAGGTAGATTGGAAAATTGTTAGAAAGGGGAAATATGTGCTAAGAAGCAAAAAATAAAAATATCCAACACAGAGTCTAATTAATACACTAGATTTTTCCAAATGCTTTGAAATCTGAAAAGGTTAAGGTTATTTCAAAAAATTTACATTTATATGTTTGCATTTACATGTATGTTTGCATATGCATATCATAATTTACAAATTGATAAAATACAATTCAGTTAGTCTTTTGGGCACCTCTTTTCTGAATATAAAGACATGAGGAAATTCAGCTAATATATTTTTATTTGAAGAGAAACTATAACAACCAATGATCATATATAGGGTATACTAGCTTGCTAATAACTATTTTTCTCATAAGAGCTTCAAATAAAAATTCTCTAAACAATATTTTTAAATGAGGTACATGTTTTTATTATACACAATCTTCTTACTTGCTCTGAAAATGTGTCCTCTTTAGAGTTTTTGGCTGTGTATAACATACCCAAGAAATAATCCTTTTGTTTGACGCTTCTTGATGCATCATCTCCCTGTAGATACCATGGTTACAATGACAATGTTGAGCACAAAATTGCAGGCTTTAAAATGCAACAAACTTGCTATATTGGCTGCTTAGGACACTCAGCTGCATCTGTACCAGGTCACATATTTGTTTACAAATAAATGATTGTTTGTAGGATAAGGTGATAGAGAACATTTATTATAGGTGGAAGCCAAGAGATAAAAAGATGGATATTTATATAACCAGTTACTTACCAAAATGCTGTAAAGTTCAACAGCTAATAAAACTCTTCTAATAACTTTGAATCCAAAAGGTGGTAATATATATTTTTTATTAGTTGGAAGAGATTTAAAATTGTTTATTGCAGAAGATTAAAAGGAAGGGAAATAGAGAGAAAGAGACTAAAGCTTGAATCAGAAATGAGATTCATGATTTTCCTTTTGATCTACAGAATAGCAACTGTCTGTATTGCATTATAACTTCATGTGATTTCCCATCAGGTTGTCTGAAAATTGACTCTTTAAATGTGATGATGTTGAAAAATAATGCCTAAGAAAAAAAAGCTTTCTTTAAAAAAAATCGTTTCCTGTAGCATTTTACTAATGAGATACACAATAAAATTATATCACTCATGCATTATTTAACATCATACACCCTGAATTTCCATCTCCTTATTTTAGATGACTCACATGCCAGAAAACAGAACAGCCCCAGGCATTTTAAGTTTTGAATATAAATCACCTATATAGTTTTAAAATGTTGTTTTAAATAAAATACTCAATTATCTGGCCTTATATGTGAGCAAGAACATATATTTTTGCATAATTATAACTTCATTTACATTTTATAATATATTATTTTTCTCATTGAACTAACTTTTTAATTGAGTGTCTACTGGTACAAGATGCCATGTAGAAATATATGGCATTGTTTAATGTAATTAAGAAATCATTACTCAACATACTGTACTCCTCCCATGTAGGCACTTGACAGAAACACTTTGTTAATTTGCTGA
The DNA here is from genome assembly GCF_001604975.1 of Cebus imitator. NCBI lineage: Eukaryota > Metazoa > Chordata > Mammalia > Primates > Cebidae > Cebus > Cebus imitator. The sequence continues at coordinate 4,029,025 of NW_016107337.1, forward strand.
TAATAAATTAAAATATTTACAGAAGTAAGGTATACATTCAACATTCAGAATGACCCAGGACTTTAATATTTGAGTCACAGAGGGAAATATACATTGCTATGTCAGAACTATGTAATTAAATAAGCAGATTGATACAGTGCTGTGCTGAAGCCAGCTTGTACTGGCTCAGGGGAACTGTTGTTAGCATCTCTTTTCAAATCCATGTTTAGTGATGTCAAATTGATAGTGATGGGAGTATTTACACCACAGAAATTGGTAACTGTAACAAACAAATGGGTTTTGTTTTGTTTTGTTTTGCTTTGTTTCAGAGTCAAAGGGTAAACATATACCAGCCCACCACTGATTTTATGCACTGCTGTTTACAGAATCATTCACGCAACTGGAATGTGGTCTTAAAAGAGCAATCATTGTGAAAAGATTATAATGTAATAATACATAAATTAAAATCATATTCATAAATTATATGACAAATGGTATTTATTTAAAGTGATGTAACCCTCCTAAAAATTAGCAGAGGAACAGGAAATAAAGCAAAATTAATACATTTGTGAATATTTTTATTTGGGTGATTGTTATATAGGTTCATTTTGCATTTTCATGTTTGCAAAACTTTTCATAAGAAGACATTTAAAATAACAAAAAGTAAAATACTTATGCATGTTCAAACATATACATATGAGTATGTAGTTTTAAATTATACATATGCATTCACACATAAGTAACACATTCTTAAAAATAAAGACTATATTTACAAAGCATTTTCTGTATAGTTATTCAATAATTATCTTAGTGTGTCTTTGTAATAGGAAGTTATGGTTTATAATTTCATTATGAAAAGAAAACATATCATAAATTCCAAGTATTTCTTTAACTGTGGTTCAAACTTTATCTGGGGCATCAAAAAGCATGGGACCAACTTATGTTCTTAAGTAAATTTAAGCAAATGAAAATCACCAAAGGATATATATAGTTTGATGTACCTTTAGTAGAGATCTTGAGGGGTTACACAAATCAAAACATTGTAAGAAGAAGTTCTTTATACACCATTGAGTCCAGCCACTTTATTTTGTGTGAAAAAAGAAACTCAAAAAGGACAAGAAATTTATTCAAAGTTAGAGTTAACCAAGTTCTTGCTACTCAAAAGTGTGAACCAAGGTCAATATCACCTAGGAACTTCTAAGAAATTCTGACTGTGACCCCTTAACTCAGAAGTAGTGAAGAGAATCTGTAGTTTAACAAGATCCCCAAGTGATTTTTACACTCATAAAAAAGTAAAAAGCACTGGACCAGACAGTATCAAATTTGGTATTCTTGTCTCTGAATTCCCTACCTCATTACCCCACACTCTCTGGCAAGAAGATGGACTTCCTTTTGCTAATCCTAACAACTATTTGAACTTTCCCTGGTTCAGGTTCTATTTGGTACATGCACATGTATATAATGCTGAGACACTGAAAGACTTCTGCCAGGTTTAACCCTCTTCCTTCAATCTTGAATTGGTCACTTCATAAAAGGACAATGTTGATACTCTGCAATTCTATCAAAGTTGTAAGATGCAAAAACGATCAACAGTAAGTACAGCCATGATCTTGTGATCTTGTGATGATGATGATGATGATGATGATAAGAAAATGTTCATATTCTGCCTTACAGATAGGGAGTCCTATGGTCATATGTATCAGAAGAACTGCAGATGCTGTGCTAATGCCATATACCACCCTTGAATAAGTATAAAATCTTTTAAACTTAAATGAGTGTTTTTCCTTTCCTCTGACCTCAAGAGCAGTTTCTTTATTTGTAGAAAAAGTGCATGTGGAACGCCTATGATATCAAGAACAGCAGAGTTTCTCAGGCAGAAATCCTCTGCAGCAATGCAGATGGGAGAAAGCTGTCATGGGTTAAAACAATCACCCTACACTGAGCTTAATTGACAAATAATTTATAGAAGCCAAGAAGTGTTAACTGAACAATGAATCACTTAGGGTGAAGGATAAAATATATGTGGATTGATCACTAGAAAGTAAACAAAAGATTGAAAAGAGCTTAGGAGGACTTGAATACCTTGAAACTTAAGGTCACTGAACAAAAAACTTTATGACAGAAAGCCTATCAAACATCAGAGTAAGAAGCTAAAAAAGGTTGTCAAATCCCAGTGCATGGCCTGGGTAGCAATAGGATGTTTGTGTTTCTGTTCAGGTAGAGCATTGGACTAGGAGAATTCTAACTTTTCTTTAAGCAACGTTATTTAAATACTGTGTTTTCCCTTAGGTGTGCTACCCCAGTAAATTAAGACAACTGTCATATCAGTGTTTGAAATACAGTAACATAGTGGTCATTAGTTAATATCCTACAATGCTTAAGAAGCTGTTCCATTCCCAAGCAGAAGGAGACATAGTATGTATTCTAGTTCCCGAAAAAAAAAGTAAAAGAAAGAAATCTAGGTGAAACAAAGCCTTAAAAAAAGCCAAAATTATAGTAAATATAATTTTTCATTGTGTGATTTTATTAAATGTTCAGAATATGGTCTCCTTCTCTACTTTATTTATCAGTAAGGTTGACATCAGTTTAGCAACTGTTCTTACTTTGGATGTGATGACCTGATTTCTCATTGAAAATTGCTTTGAATTTTCTTAAGATAATAGCCATTCTAGCATAAATGTACACTGCAATTTGTTTTTTTTGGTTTTTGCTTTGCTAGGAGAGGTTGCACATGCTTTCAGAAAGCATCTTTTACCTTCCACTGCTTATTTTTCCTAAGAGATCAGACTGACATTGTTATTTTATGGGTTACTTTACGCTTTGTGATTTTTCTATGATTGACTTCTTGCACTTAAGCTAAGGGGATTTACTGTTAACTGAGTTTGTTTCATTCCTATGAGAGCTAAGACTTTAACCAAGCAAATCTCACATTGATAAAGATGCTTCATATTCTGTACCTCATCTGGATATGCATAGGATTTTATGGCAAAGTGCTTGGAAAACAGTTGGAAAAAGTTAAATATTTGTTAATATCATTCTTCAGCTCAGTGTGTACTTCCATAGATTATTAAGTATCTACTTCTTGACCCCTAAGAATGATAATAAACTAATTTTCTTTGGGCTACAGTTGCCTCATATATAATATAGATGATTCAAATTAGATGAGAAAGGGACGTAATAAACATGAAAATATTCTTAACATATAAAGTGTCTATAAATATGTTTAAGCCAGCCTCCAAGATGGTCCTCATAATCCTTTCATCCTGATATTCATGTCCTTGTGTGGTGCTCTTCGGTATTTAAGATGACTGACCTACTTAACCTACACTATACTGCGAAATTCTGGTATGTGACTTTCAAGGTTAGATTATAAAAGACAGCATAAATTATGCGTTGATCTCTTTGGAATCATTTACTCTAGGGGAAGCCAGCTTCTGTGACATGAGCACACATAAATATTCCTATGGAGAGATCCAGGCATCCTGACTATAATCTCATCAAAGAATCTGAGCCAGAACAACCAAGCTAAGCCAAGTCCAAATTTATGACCCAAAAAAATCTATCCATGATAATAAATCTTGATTGCTGGTTTAAACAATATGTTTTGGCATACTTTCCTATGTTATAATACTTAATAAATAGAAAATGGTGACATGTTTATTCATTTGTCCAGTGCTTATGGAGTATCTTGTATCAGGCACTAGACTGAAAAGTTGAAGACAAAGAAACACACAATTCACTGAGACGAATTAAAAGCATAAAACTAAAACTAAAAGATGCTTTTCTTGTCATACTATGCTATAATGAGTTTGATTATAAAACCCCATTGCTGTAGTTCTTTATCTTCAACTAAGCAGCATTTGTGAAATCCTTAGGCAAACACAAAGTAGAAGAAAATAAATGTCCCTCAGTAACCTGGGTAAATGCATTGTGATTATTATAATTTTATCTTCTTTGAAGATATGTTGAGGCTAATTAATTAATTTGCTGAAAAACATATCTATGAACCAGAGTCAACTGTCCAATCTTGGCCCCGAGGATTTTCTATTCCACAGACAAAACAAAAGCTCTTTATGTTGGTTTTCCTCTTTCCAGAGAGGAGTCACAATCAGTTAGTAGGAATAGGAAAACTAAATGCAAATGAAACCAGAGAGTGCAAGCAAACCCAATATTAAATATATGATGCATTTCTTGAATTCTGAAATGAGCTACAGTGAGTTAAAATGGGTATATAAACAGCTCTGAGTTTCAGGAGTAATAAAAAGTTGTGTTCAAAGAAACCATGTTGATTCTTCGTCTAATTGATGTAAATTACAGATAAAGAAAGCAAATGTTTCCAATAAAATAGCTTACCCTCAGCCATGGAATTAGTTAATTCAAGAAATGGGAATATAACAGAATTTCAGAGAAGATTTTTTTTGTATGCTTAAAAATGTCTTTATATTATTGTACTTTATGTTCTGGGGTACATGTACAGATAATGCAGGATTGTTGCATAGGTACATACATGGTAATATGGTTTGCTGCCTCCATCCCTCTATCACCTATATCTGGCATTTCTCCCCATGCTAACCCTCCCCAACCTTCCCACCCCCACTGTCCCTCCCCTAACCCCCCTAACAGACCCCAGTGTGTGATGCACCCCTCCCTGTGTCCATGTGTTCTCATTGTTCAACACCTATGAGTGAGAACATGCAGTGTTTGATTTTCTGTTCTTGTGTAGGTTTGCTGAGAACGATGGTTTCCAGTTTTATCCATGTCCCTACAAAGGACAAAACTCATCATTTCATATGGCTACGTGGTATTCCATGGTGTATATGTGCCACATTTTCGTTGTTCGGTCTATCATCGATGGGCATTTGGGTTGGTTCCAGGTCTTTGCTATTGTAAACAGTGATGCAATGAACATACGTGTGCATGTGTCTTTATAATAGAATGATTTGTAATCCTCTGGGTATATACCCAGTAATGGGATTGCTGGGTCAAATGAAATTTCTATTTTTGGGTCCTTGAGGAAGTGCCACACTGTCTTCCACAACGGTTGAACTAATTTTCACCCCCACCAACAGTGTAAAAGTGTTCCTATTTCTCCACATCCTCTCCAGCATCTGCTGTCTCCAGATTTTTAAATGATCACCATTCTAAATGGCATGAGATGGTATCTCAATGCGGGTTTGATTTGCATTTCTCTAATGACCAGTGATGATGAGCATTTTTTCATATGTTTCTTGGCCCCATATATGTCTTCTTTGGAAAAATGTCTGTTCATTCCTTCACCCACTTTTGAATGGGTTTGTTTTTTTCTTGTAAATTTATTTTAGTTCTTTGTAGGTTCTGGATGGGTAGGTTGCAAAAATTTTTACCTATTCTGTTGGTTGCTGGTTCACTCTAATGATTGTTTCTTTTGCTGTGCAGAAGCTCTGGAGTTTAATTAGGTTCCATTTGTCTATTTTGGCTTTTGTTGCCAATGCTTTTGGTGTTTTAGTCATGAAGTCCTTGCCTATGCCTATGTCCTGAATGGTTTTGCCTAGGTTTTCTTCCAGGGTTTTTAGGTGCTAGGTCTTACGTTTAAGCCTTTAATCCACCTGGAGTTAATCTTAGTGTAAGGTGTCAGGAAGGGGTCCAGTTTCTGCTTTCCAGAGCAGATTATTTTCTAAACTCCATTAAGTGGCATCTTTAGTAGTTTAAGAACCACAGCCAAAAGATAAATGGCTGAACTCACTGTTCTGTAAAAATCCTAATTTACATTGATGCCACAGACCTCTTGTGGTTCTGTGAGTAGGAGTGTCAAGTGTCTATTTGACACACAATATACTAAACAGTAAAATAATTTATTTCTTATCCCAAGAGAAAAAATAACCTTGCAAGGTTGACAATGTCACTTCAAAAAGCTGTTTAATATTCCTTCAAAACCATACTTTAGAGAACATAAATAATAGAGATCTTGCTACAGGGCAATAAAGCCTTAATGTACAACTTTTCAAACCACAATAGTTCCCACATTTAGAGTAAAAAAAAAAAATATGTAAGAGCTCCTAAAAATAAGGTGCTGCAACTGAGTGTGTTTTGATATTCAAAAGTATTTCCCACGAAGAAACTGACAGAGGCTGACAACAGCAACAGACATGGTTTTTCGTTGTTTGATATGACTATGAAGGTGAGAACTAAAAGCCTGGAATATTAGGTTTTGACCATTTGTTTCATAATAAAACTTTGGCTATAGCATAGTGTCAAAATGGATTTCATAATGTTCATGGTGGTTTTATTTTTAGAGAGTAATATTTAGAGTTTCTTATGTTTAAAATTAATATTCAAAATGTTAAAGAAACAATTCGGAAATATCACTTTCTCTGTGATCACAACACCCAAATGATGTTATTTAATTTATTAATCTAACAAAAAAGACAATAATCTTTTTGTTTAATTCAAAATAGACTAAACCACCTTCAGAAAAGTTTTATTTATAACCCAATTATAATTTACATTTAAATCTATGTAAAATTTTCATATTTCTACTTTTTTAATGCTCTTCAAATGCATGACTTAAGCAAAACCTTCCTCAGTGCTTAAAAATAACTTTTGAAAATTTAGTAGATTGAACTTACAAATATAGTTACTTAAATTATTTTGATTATCACAATATAGTTTAGAGTGTTGGTGAAATTATATTTTCATGTAGAAATTACAAGTCTAAAATGAACTGTGCACTTTAAATTTTAAATTTTAATTTAATGTAATCCAATAATCTAATACGTAAAATTATCTTAAACATTACCAACGTTTAAAATGCCAATTACTTGTATTACTCCTAACCTTAACACCAAAGTATGAATATCGTAGGTTTGATTCATGTTGTCATTTCTATTTTACATTCTAACCTTTCTATATTGGAAAGATATTTATACAATATGTAAACATTTTAATCATCTCAGATGGGTTGATTTCCATCTCAGTAAATTGGCAATCTTCTTATGTAGCCAAAAGAAGTTGTTGGGACCACAGGCAGACATGTTTAATGTACCTAGAGTGATTCCTCCTCCGCCCAAGAGATATGCACTGAGCCCTTTCTCATAATTGATTTGTAGAGTATTAATAGTCCACACTTTTCAGGTGGGATGTTAAATTTCACAAATTAAGAGTTACACTTTCACAATTTAATATCTGAATTCACCATATGAATAACCATATACTCCTAAAACTGGAGATAACTGTCTTTACTGACTTTTTAAATCTTATTTTCTTGCATATTTTTATTTTTTGCAATTACAATTCTTAAAGCTATCTTAAAGATATTCAATTGTTTTTCACTTGTCTCATAACTTTGGTGATACACAAGTCAGAAGTCATCAAATGAAATGTGGAAGAGAGGTTTGTAAAGTAATCAATATAGAAGTGCAGAAAACAATTACACAAACTTTCAGTCAATTTCATAGTATCATTGGGCCTAACCTCCCAGAACAGTTGAGCAAAGTTGGCTGCCCATGAATGCTTATATGACACTGTGCCATAATTATATCAGTAGAGTGATGACACATTGCTTCATTCAGTCTTCACATCATTCCTTTTGATCTATATATTTTCTTAAGTTGTTTATAATTATTATAGATAAGTATTATTAAAACTTCTGAACTCAACCTTAAAAGGAACATTGATAGGATGGAATACTATCTCAGTGATCAGAAGATAAAAATGGTAATTAAATCATACACAATGGAAAAGTTATATTTTTGGTGCCATTTCAACGATCAAGGAAAAATTTCTTAAAGGAGACAGTCCTGCAAAAAATGTCGTCCTGATAATTAAACCACATTAACTACCAGTAGAGTGTTCACCAGAAATATGGGTTTTCCTCTTGAATCTGTTTTCTAGGGCTGCTATAGCAAAGTCCCACACCTAAGCAGCTTAAATAACACAAATGTATTGTCTCACAGTCCTAGAAGCCAGAAGTCTAACAGTAAAGGGCCATTCTTTCTTTGAGTGTGCTGGGAAAGGTCTGTTCAGTCCTTCCTCCTAGCTTCTGGTAGTTCCTTGGCTTGTAACAGCATAACTCCAAATTTCATATGTCATTCTGCCTGTGTTGGTGTCTGTCTCTGTATTCAAGTATCTCCATTTTAAAAGAACACCAGTCATATTGGATTAGGGCTCACTCTAATGCTCTCACTCTGATTAATTATCTCTGAAACAACCCCATACCAATTAAGGCCATATTCTGAAGTACTGGGAGTTAGGACTTCAACATAGGAAATTTGGGGGAACACAATTCAACCCACAACACCAAGAGCAGAAGCACCTTAGAAGTGGCTGCAATATGATGGGAGCAAGTGACAAGTCATCATCACTTTAGGAGTGGAATGGCTTGAAATCTATGATGAACACTTTCCTGGAGATAAAAACCTGAGGCATGGGTTATGCTCAAGTAATAAGTCACTGAGTTTGACCTGAGAGGATGTTTAAGAGAGCAGTTATTCAAAATATTTTTTCTATAATATTTTTTCTATTTTTCTTAGAAAATTATTTTTCTAAATTGTTTTTCTATTACTAAAAATAAATTCAGTATCTCATATACTGGAAAGAATTTAAGGCAACAGAAAATTTTGCCAAATATTAGCTTTTCTCGGCTCTATTTCAACACACATATGACCCTTGAGAGAAAAGCTTGTCTACCTTTTTTGCTTATGTATTTCTGGAGGTAGTTAAATGTGATCACACTAAGAAAAATAACTATAATTTCCCATAATTTGATCTAATAGAGTCAAATTAGCAAATAATAGAATTGAAGCTAAGATTCCTCAATTTCCAGAGGAGGATGTTGCTCTAGAGTGTAAGCATCATGATGTTGCAGAGGCTGAGTTCTGACAGTACATTTTTACCTAATTTTTATTCTATGACCTGTTTGGTCTTGCTAAATCAAGATAGCTGAAAGACATAAAGCACTTTGATTTAATGGAGTCAGGGAAACTGATCCCACTCTAAACCTAGTTCCTAGAACCTCACACTTTCACCATTGTCTCTCAAATACCTTTCACGCTTCCTTATCATTGCTTAAGTCAAGACCCTTAGTGTTGCCCCATTCCAACCCCTTGTATGTATTACTCTAGACTCTAGAGGTCTCCAACGTGTCAATCAACAACAATTTATTTTGAGAAAACAAGAAAGAAGCAACATAAATTAAGAGTTATAACATTAGGTTCCCCTCCTAGGGAGTAAAATCTCTAGCACTTCATGCATTGGGAGGGCAATGTCTTAAAAACTGATCTGGGAATCTGTGCCTCCCCAAAATGTCTCTCGATTTCTCACATAATTTTATTGATGATGCTTTAGTAAGTGCAAGATCCACTCCAAACCTGAAGCACCGCACAAGGGACTCTGGTATGAGAAACTCAGACAACACATTGAACAAGGCAACAGCCTGTCCTCAGTAGGGATGGTGGAGCCCTGTTTAAGAAGCAGGTGTAGGCTCTTCTCACAATGCCACAGGAATCTTGTGGCCAAGAACCAAGAACCTTATCATACCCATTTCAGGTTTATTCCTGCCTCTTATCAACTATTCTTTATGACCTTACTTTGCGACAGGACATGGCTTAACCAACACTGCTTTTTATTTTAAGTTGGCTTTGCAGTGTTCAGTTTAGATGTCTACTTTTTTCAAATCTTAACGTGTAGTTGTATAAGCACATCTTTGATTGTTTTAGCTCTTCTATCCTTTTCCCAACCAGTCTGTACCTAGGGCAAAAAGGCTAGGAATTTGTCTCACCTGCTCTGAGTATCTTTCAGGAGGTAGCTCCCAGGTTTCTGAATTAGGGACTGGTACTCTGCTGCCCCCTACTGGCCCTTGGCCATGCTTTTATAACGAAATACAAACCTGTCAAAAGTCAAGCACTTCACCTAACATCTATCAAGACGCCAAAAATCTATACTTTGACTAATAAATAGAAAAGGCCAAATATGTATTAATAGCTTAATTTTCCAAGCTGTATACTTATCCTTTTGTGTATATTCATTATTTAATCTTCTTAACTTTTCAGATAATTGTTACTGTAACTCACTAGATAGATTGCTTTGAGGGACAATTTAAGATATTAAACAATGTAACCAAGAAATAAGCATATGTCATGCCGGGACACTGTGTTTTTTGAAGTATTTTTCTGCTACTTTGCTCTGACTCAGGGCATGGGTCGGCAAACTCCCTTGACTCAGAGTAAATTCTCAAATTGCCCAAAGTACCATTTTTTTAATCATTCTCAGTCTGTAAATTCAATCATGTATGAGTCAGAGCTACACTTCAAATTATGTTTCCTATGCTGTTCTCAGGACATAGAGAAATTCTACAAATAAAATAAACATATGCAAAATGAAAAGCCTGGAAATAAATTTCAGGGATGCTTCAATGTCTCACAGCTTTGGGCAAGTCATTTAACTAGCTCATGTCACAATCTCCTCAAACACAAAAACATTGCTCTTTCTACCTCATAAAGGCATTTCTACCTACCTCCACATTACAGTAGGAGGTGTTTATAAAAGAGCTGTGAACTTTGTACATGCTTTATGGAAGTATCTGGACTTGTTGCATATTTTATTCTAAATCTCCCAGTTTACATATGCATTATGACTTTAATAAGGATCATTGATTATATAGGAAAGAAAGCACACCAATATTTCCTATTGAATAACAGCATATTTACATTTCAAACATAAAAACAATAATCATACCTATCAATGTGCATGGGAAGACATAGACATAGAAAGTTAAATAATTATTGAGGTAATAACTTACTCAAACAGACAGACATGAACCTAATGTTTTTAAATATTATTTTAATTCAAAGGTAACCCAATTTTTCTAACCAAATAAGTTGTAAAATAAAACCTCTATTACTGTAACTACTGTTACTACAACTGTTATTACAGCTATAAAACAGGGAAAATCCTGTTATTAAATTGACCTCTATGTGTATAATTAACCTATAGAATGTTATAAATTTCTCACAAAAAATATACAGCAATCGTTGTAATGATTATGTAATGTGCAAGCAACCATTTTTTCTGAGGAATACTATCAGTCAACAACGTCAATTTTCTTCTCCCATTTGTGGTATTTCCATGAGAATTAGTTCCCCTGCAGCTACTTTTTTCTTACTAATATTTTAAACCATAAAATAAGTAATAAAAATCAGTATTACTATTTTAAAAATAGTAGCCCTTTAAATTAACACTTTGACTACAGGGCAATTTATTCCATATTATCAAGTGCTATTTCCAGTGGACTCCTAATCTGATTTTTGTCTCTCATTTTATCTCTCTCAAACTATTGCCCCCAAAGAGATCTTTTGCAAAATCAAATCTCACAGACTTATCTCCTTTTAAAAAAATAATGTTAATTTAAATTTATCACTTATAAGATAAAGCTAAACCTTCTTTAAGAAACAATACTAGTTTCTTCATGATCAACTCCCTGCGTCTCTCTCCAGTGCCCGCTTTCCACTCCGCACCTTACACTTCACAGTTGAGTCACAGAAAACTGAAGACATTTCCAGATTATAACATCACATCCAATTGTCTTCATCAACTGCTGGTCCCTTTCCATTCCTGGACTTCTCTATAACCCCTTCCTTTGAGAGAATCACTATTCAGCCTCTGAGAGCCAAAATCATCTTCGAAAGAAAGCTTTTCAGGAAATCATCCCCAACCCTCCTCATCAAACCACGCTCTACCAGTCACAGTGATAAATTATATTTGGTTAGCAATATAATTCTATCTCTAGGTTAAGCAAGTTACATGCATTAATTATGTAATCCAGACAACAACCATATAAAGTTGTTCATATCTTTATCCCTTTACGCTTAATGAAATAGAAATACAGAAAGGTTAATTCACTTGCCAAAGACCACACAACTAGCCAATTGCAAAGCTGAGAATTCAAATTCAGTTGGTCTGACCCCAGAGTCCACTAGCTTTAACATCTCTGTAGATACTACTTGTTATGTACAACACTGTAATGAAATGATTCCTTCAAATATTTATCTCCCCACCACGATTCACCAGAGGAAAAATCCAGTCATTCATATTTTTGCCTACATCACATGTGTTATAATGTTCAATAAATATTTCTTGAGCTAAACCATGCTCTACTTGTAAAACTGCGTAATTTTATATTAAGTTGAACATTTCAAGGGAAAGTATATGTTACTGAAGTAAAGAACATATAACATAAATTGATCTTCTGAAAATAAGATAAATCAATAAGTCATAACAAGGCTGTTAAATTTTTAGAAAATGAAACAGAAATAAAGGGTTTCTCAAGCTTTTTACTTATGCAATAATTTGATGACAAATTTCATGAACATGGAGACTCTAAGAACTTCCAAGGGAGGCTTACCTTTCCTTGGCTGTTTAGAATCAGTGATGCAAAACAAGCAAATATATCAACTCCTAAGAGTAATAATTAAACATTAAATTGAACCACCTGAATTTCTGAATAACCGAAGCAAAAGTAGGAAATAAAATACGCATATGTTTCTTTCGATAACTAGACAAACTTTAAATTAAAATCTGATTATTCTCATAGTTGATACCTATTTGATTATACAATATTTGCAAGTTACTTACAAAAAGCAAACAAAATGTTAATAATTGGAAATTGTAAGTATATACCTTCCTCTTTAAATAATGTAACTATTTAACAGAAAACATCATATGTATCTATAATTATGTATTTATAATGAATAGCATATAATTACATAGATAGGTAGATATATATATATATATATATATACACAATTACATATAAAGATATAATTTCTTACTTTGTCATGTACTATATTGCACATTTTTATTATACATTTGCTTGTTTTTGTCCAATTGAACCGGATATGGCAAGAGTTATTACTAAATTCCAGCTCTGCATACCAGGTAAACAAAGGCTTGGATATAGTCCTTATGTTGGCTATTTTAACATTTCCAAATTATTCTGAGTTAGCAAATAGAATGTCAATGTCTAACAAATTATATCTATCTATATATAATTATATATTTTTAACATATATATATAATTGTGAATATGTATAAACGTATAATCATGTGTGTATAATTATGCATGCATATATATATATATATATACACATTCACATATATACATACAGACACATACACACACACGTATGTACTTTGAATTTCTACCATAAATAATGGAGTTCCTATGTTGGTAATACATGGCATTAAGAAATCCTTTTAAGATTTTTGTTTTTGAGGATTCTAATCAGGCATGTCCATGTGCTGTATTTCTAATGTGTAACACTGAACACTATGAAAAAATTAAAACGTTTTTGAATATAATTCCTGCATTGGGGTTACATACTTAGCTTTTCATCTGTTGAACAGGCCACAACAAATGAATGGTTTTCTCTGAATTGCAAATATTTGCTGTTATAAGAAAAGAAAGAAAATGAGAGACAGACAGACATAATGGTGGTGACAAGTGCCTGGGATCCCAGCCGCAGTATCATATGTCTGACCAAGACAGACTAAATGCTTCCCTCAGCTTGACCAAACTTTAGACAACTTTCCTAAATATATGTCCCTGGCCTTTCTTTTCTTAGAGCATTTGCTTTAGAAAAGTTGTAATTGTAATTTCTTTCTCTGCCCCTCTAAAATATAAATCTTCCTCTAGCTGCTTACTGCTTTTACAGGCCAATAATGTCTTTCTGAAGAAATAGGAGACAACACTTTCAAATATATAATCATCAAGGAAACAGCATCCTCATCTCCCAGTCTCTGTGGACGTGTAAGAGTCTAAGTCGGATAGATAAATGCAGAGTAGCAAATAGAGATGGCATAGTCAAATTGACTAATCTCCTCTCCAATATCATCTAGTACTTTTCCACTGGCTCATTCCAATACTTGAAAACTCTCCTGCCCTCTGTTTCAGTGGAGTTGAGTTCAATTTCTCTCACACATTGCAGTTAATATTGAACAGTCTTCCTTGACTGTTTAACTTGTCCAGTGCAAATTTTCTTTATCATATCAAACACTGTCTATAAAGTACTTATTTATTTTTTCTCTGATTTTCATATTATTACTTTCAAACTTAGAAAGTATATCATTATAAAGAGTGATTTCTTGAGAAGGAAGCTTCTTTAGGCACCATTTAAAAATTATTTAAATGAAATTAGTATATAAATGTTGGATATAGTGAGAATATGAATATTATGGTATAGTCATGGTGAATATGGCTAATACATTACACCCTTAGAAATCATTCTTTTTTCTTAAACCCATATTATAAGACCAGATAATCTTGATTTCTCTGCTTTCCATTAATCAAAATTTTCAAACTTGATTAATCTATGTGATTTCCCTAGTCTAACTGGTTGCTGATTATGAATGATCTTTTGTATCAATTCACACAGAGTTTTCTCTCTTATCTGCTCTATCATTCTTAGTTGTTCTAATATTATAAAATTCTTAATATTTCTATCATTGTTTGATAATCAAATGAATATAAATTGAGTTGAAAGGGAACTTTAACTGTTTAAATAATTTCCTTAATTTTGCCTTGAATCCCCAAAAATGCAAAACGAACTCCAGAAGCCATTAGAGTCGCATGTATATATAGAAAGAGATATAAAAGTTTACATATGTAAAGATCTCTGCTCACATAAGGACATTTTCATAGCAGGAAAAGCAGTAAATAAAAATAAATATGATAAATAAATAAAGTACATAATATGTTAGGAAGTTATAAGTGCTACGTAAAAACAAGTAAAACGGTAAAATATCTGGAAAGAGAGAGATTGATACAAATACAGATATAGATACAGATACATTTTCACATATTGCATGCAAAAAACATTCTCTTTGCATTGGAGCTACTACTGACGTGTATTTTAACTCATGTTCCCTGTTGATGAAAGTACAATAGTTCATGTTTTAGGTGAAGAAAATTACTATATTATAATCTTGAACTTCGTAACACTAAAAAATCATTGCTAAAAAGACTTTGCATTAAAAATACAAAATGGATTGAATATTTAGTCAAAATGTAGCTAGTATGGTATCTAATAGAGGAAAAAAATCAAAATGTGTAACTAATGAGATATGATTTAGTCAAAACAATTAATTATAAACTTTTTGATACAAGGCATGTTAGAAATAAATGAAATTAATATACAGATATTCTAAATCACTGAAAAAAAATGTTCTAGAAAAAAATGAGAAGTAAATTAGGATTAATCTATAAACTTTTTTTATAAAAAGTGAATGCTATTAAATTTTCAGGTTTTAAAATTTTTAACACATAGCCTTTAATTCAGAGGACAGAAATAGCTTTCTTTAGCATGGTTTCTTCCCTTTTTTTCCAGACAAACTGCAGATTATTTTATTTTTCAATATTATTTCTAGGTATTAGGCATAGCCATCAGTTTTTCTCCTGAAATCTAATACATTCATTTTTGTGTGTGAATAGGAATAGTTTATATTTCTTCCATTTCTAATACTCAGACTAGCTTAGTTAAAAATATCAAAGGAATTTCAATTATGTACAAAATAATTCTGAAAAGGATTGTTGGGCTCTATTTTTTTAAGACAAAGAAAAAAATTGATAACTTTTGCAAAGTTTCAAGGTGTAAAATCATGTACAAGAATTAGTAGCATTTCTATGCAGTAATAACTTTCAAGCTGAGGGCCAAATTAAAATCACAATACCATTTACAATAGCCACACACACACACACACACACACACACATACACACACACACAATGAAATATCTAGGAATACCACTAACCAAAAAGGTGAAAGTCCTTTACAAGAACTATAAACTACTGCTGAAAGAAATCAGAGATGACACTAAAAAATGGAAAAACATTCCTGCTCATGGATGAAAAGAATCAATATTATTAAAATGACCATACTGTCCAAAGCAATTTACAGATTCAACACTGTTCCTATCAAACTATCAACATCATTTTTTACAGAATTAGAAAAACATAATCTAAGCTTCATAAGGAACCAAAAAGAACCCAAATACTCAAAACAATCCTAAGCAAAAGAACGAACATAGAAGCATCACACTATCGAATCTCAAACTATACAGTAAGACTACAGTAACCAAAACAGGATGGTGCTGGTACAAAAATGGACACACAGACAAATGCAACAGAAGAGAGAACCCAGAAATAAAGCCACACACCTTAAAATCATTAAAGATTTAAATGTAAGACCTCAAACTATAAATATTCTAAAAGAAAATCTAGGACATTCCCTTCTCGACATTGGCCTTGACAAGAATTTATGGCTAAGTCCCTGAAAGCAATTGGAACAAAAACAAAAATTGTCAAGTGGTACTCCATTAAACTAAATAATTTCTGCACAGCAAAATAAATTGTCAATAGAATAAGTAGACAACCTACAGAACAGGAGAAAATACTTGCAAACCATGCATCTAACAAATGTCAAATACCTGGAATCTAAAAGAAATATAAACACATCAACAAGCAAAAATAAAAAATAATAAAAAATAAGGACATGAACAGACACTTCTCATACATGCAGAAGTCATACATGCAGCCAACAAACGTGAAAAAATGCTTATTATCACTAATCATCAGAGAAATGAAAAATAAAACCACAATGAGATACCATTTCACACTAGTCAGAATAACTAGTATTAAAAAATCAAAAAATAACAGAGGCTGGCAAGGCAACAGAATAAAAGGAGTGCTTATACACTTTTGCTGGGAACATAAATTAGTTCAGCCACTGTGGAAAGCAGTTTGGATATTTCTCAAAGAACTTAAAACAGTTACCATTTATCCCAGCAATCCCACTACTGCGTATATACCAAAAGAAAAATAAATCATTGTGCCAAAAGGCACATACACTCATATGTTCATCTTAGTGCTATTCACACAATAGCAAACGTGGGATCAGGCTACAGTGCTCAGCAGACATGGATTGGTTAAAGAAAATGTGATACATGTACAGCAAGGAATACTATGCACCATAAAAAGAATGAAATAATGTCATTTGCGGCAACATAGGTGCAGCTGTTGTAAGAGGGAGCTAAACATTGACTACAAATGGACACAAAGAAGGGAACAATAAACACTGCAGACTGCTACAAGGGGGAGGATTAGAGGAAAGCACTCAGTCACCAATAAGCTAGAGTTCAGAAAGTCAACTGAGTCATTGGCAAATGCAAAGGTCTGGCTAGCAGCAACACAGATTCTGAGAATTAGCTGGAGAAGAAAACCCACATGCAACGAAGGGTTTTCTAAAGCTTGGGGCAAAATGGATTCAAGAACCAGAATTAGGAGGAGTGCAAAATCATGTCAGATGGGAGAAAGGTAGCAGCCTAGAAAGAAAGGGAGACAGACTGAACTTCACTGAACCTACCATGGTAGTGGTTTTCTGCTATGTCGTCCCCTTCAACTTTTACTCCCCAAGTGTCTTTCACTTTGAATCCTCTATTTTGGCACCTGATCAATAGAAAGAGAACATCAGAATCAAGTATCAAATAGGTGATTTATTATTTTAAAGTCATACTTAATTGTCCTAGTGTATTTTGCAATAAGCATTTACAAAATAAATACTGTTAACACTATGGCACTAAAAATTTCATAAGTAGAAAACACAACTAAAATGTATGCTATGTAACATGGAAACGTCATTTGAGTCCATTAGTGTTATGAAGCACCAGCCCCTTTTTTATCAGATTTATTCATATTTCCCAGATAAAATTTCCTGGAAATTCATATATGCACATCTCTGTAGATACAATAACGTGATGAGCATAATGAGAAAGTACAATTCATGTATTTAAGCACATAACCTCTTAGAAAAAGGAAAATCCTGAAAGCATGTTGAGCCATTTCTCTCTAGTTTTGTATTTTGCCCACACAGACGTTAGTTCAAACTTTTATCAAGAAGGTAATAACCTTTTCTTTTGTCACAGAGAAAGCAATGAAAAGAATAAGACTAAAGCAGTATATTATTATCTCCTTGAGTCAGATAGGGTCAATCAGTGTCAAAAGTGACAAAAGAAGACACTGAGGCAATACAGCTTTTCAGAGCTAATCTTTGGGGCCCACAAATGAGAAAGTCTTGTGAGAGCAATGAAAAAGAGAGTGGGAGGCGGAGTAAGAGCAAGGTGGGGGACATCCTGGTATGGATTTGAATTTTTTTAAGTAAATAATTTTTCTGTGATTATGAGGCTGAGTGGAAACACAGAGCTAATTAGTCTAACTTTTCAAGCTTATTCTCTGATAATCTTAATTATCTGAATGCTTAATTTTCTTTATTCCAATGGAAGCACTCATTGATACAACTGTGCCATTAGTCAATAGTAAAACAAGGTTAAAAGACTCTTATTAATATTTACCTGTTTAAATGTTAAGAAAGGGGATATAGAAAGGCCTATGTGAGCTGGTGTATGCATCTATGGAGCAAACTTCAAAAACAGACCTTGGAATTTTTACAATTTTGGACAAATCCAACATTTTCTATTACAAAAAGGTGGATTAGTCAATAAAGATAAAAGTTTCAATCTCCACATAACACTAACACAAAAATAAATTGTAGCTCAATTAGCAATGTTGATGTGAACTTGAAAATATTTTTAAAAGATAAAAGGAAATTGCATAATTAGATGAGAATCTTTACAGCAAAAGAAAAGTCACCAAAAGTGAGAGAAAACTAATTTTGTGTGTATATGTATATATTTTGTCCTAGATTATGAAATAGTTTACATAATGTGAAAAGTAAATAGCCAAATAATTGGCTTGAGAAAGTAAAGTAAAATGGATGAAAAACCAATATGCTCATAATCAAAGACTTTACATAAAACTATAAAGACTAGATTAATACCCACTAGCAAATGGATCATGATGCATAAAGGATAAAATTAGAAAATTTGAAATATTAAATATAATGAATAAACATGTAAATATTTAACCTCTTGTTTATTTAAATCAATGCTAATTAAAATATCTTTAAATATAATTTTAATACTAATATCAAACTTTGGGAAGTGCTTGTGGAAAAGGAGAGTTTTTTTATTTTTGTTGAAAATGTAGTTTGCTGAAGAAGCAATTTTGAAGTATGTATTAATTGATGTAATTGGCATATGTATCAAAATGTATCAACAACTTTTTTAAATGTTTTGCTTTGTGATCTGTACTTAATTACAAATATAGTCAAAGTGTTAGCGACAGGAATACTCACTGAAGCACTGTTGATAATAGTAAAACACTGAAAACAGCTATTTAATAATAAATGTGGTATTTTACAGATAAATTATAATATAGCCACACAGCATATGTGCCTATAAAAAAGAAAAATTCTACATAAAAAATGTGTTCTCTTTCTCGCTCTTACCATAGAATGAGATTATATATTCCTAATTCTAAGAGGGTCTCTTTTCAAGGTAGTGGACTTATAGGGGACTTTGGTTCAGGCTGGGAATGGTGGCTCACACCTGTAATCCCCGCACTTTGGGAGGTCTAGGCAGGTGGATCACCTGAGGTCCAGAGTTTGAGACCAACCTGACCAACATGGAGAAACCCCATCTCTACTAAAAATACACAATTAGCCAGGTGTGGTGGCATATGCCTGTAATCCCAGCTACTTGGGAGGCTGAGATGGGAGAATCACTTGAACCTGAGAGGCAGAGATTTCAGTGAGCCAAGATTGCTCCACTGCACTCCATCCTGGGCAACAAGAGTGAAACTCCATCTCAAAAAAAAGAAGAAGAAGAAGAGGTAGAGGAAGAGGAAGAGGAAAAATAATAAGAAGGAGGGGACTTTAGTTCATTTTTTCATTTTCTTATGCCTATTTTCAAGTATTCTGCAGTCAACGTACACCTCTTTTGTAAAATGTAAAATATAAAAGTTATAAAAGCAAATTGATTAGAGCTTTCTTTTATAGGTAGGGGAAAATAATTGAACTAAATAGTCTAAGCCCTTTAAAAACTAATTTTTAAAAGCTACTTCATTACAATGGCTTTCTAAGGATACTGTCTCACAATTTGAAACTCTGCTTTAGCATTTTGTTTGACAGATCTGTATGTTTGATTCTTGATTGTGGAAGAATTATAACAGTCATTTCTGGGAATGATTCTGATTTATGAATCATTCTTTTACTGCTGTTTGTATACTGTACCAGTTATACGACACTTTATGATATAACAAATAATAAAGACAATGTATTTTTTTAAATGTAACATGCAAGATTTGAATTCTTGAGGTAATGACTGATTTATTGTTGCTAATATGTTCATGTGCATGTATTTATGCACTTTCATTACTAACAAAAACATTAGCTATATAAAGTAAAATAAGCCATTGGTGCTATAGCCTGAATGTTGGTATCCTCCCAAAATTCACTCATTAAATGAATTTTGTGAATGTGAATATCATTGCAATTACTATCATCACAATAGTAATTGCGATGATATTAAGAAGTGGCATCTTTGGCAGGTACATAGCCCCTGAGAGAGTCCTCATGAATAAGAGTGAGGCCCTTATAGAAGATACTCTGAGAGCTACCTTGCCCCTTCCACCATGTGAGGACATAGCTAAAAGGTGCCATCTGTGAATCAGGAAGTAGGCCTCATTAAACACTGGATCTGCCAGCATATTGATCTAGAATTTCTCAGCCTCCATAACTGTAAAAAAATACATTTCTGTTGTTTATAAGCCACCAATGTATGGTGGTTTGGTATTGTGGCCTGAGAAAACTAAGACAGTTGGGATTACCAAGAGTATATTTGTGTATGAAGAGATCAAAAATATGGACAGGCATATTGGATCAGGCATGGTGGCTCATGCCTGTAATCCCAGCATTTTGGGAGGCTAAGGCTGGTGGATCTACTGAAGTCTGGAGTTCAAGACTAGCCTGGCCAGCATGGCCAAACCTCATCTCTACTTAAAATACAAAAATTAGCCAGGCATGGTGGCATGTGCTTGTAATTCCAGCTACTAGGGAGGCCGAAGCACGAGAATCGCTTGAAACCTAGAGGCGGAGGTTGAAGTGACCCAAGAGGGTGCCACTGTGCTCCAGCCTGGGAGACAGAACAAGATTTCATCTCAAAAAATAGAAAAATGCTAGTCACAAATTCTTCAAAATAGCTTGACTAATATTATATGATATTCAAGGATGTGCAGTTTATGATTGGTGATATTCTAATGCCCATGCTAAAAGCTGCTTTTAAGAGGACATAGTCCTTCCTCTCCAATCTGCATTTTAACACCCTCTCAGCTTGCTTTACTGGTTTAATTTTCTTGCATGTCCAAAGAAATGAAGAAAAATGTTGACAGATTAATGAATATTTGCTAAGACTAGAATTTGCCTATACATTATAAATTTAAGATCATTAAATTCTTTAAAAGGAAAAGAATATATAATGAGCCAGTGCTGCACATTGTAACACTTCCAGATACCAAGTCCAAAAGTAGAGTGCTCCAGTGATATTGAATGATTTTTCAAAAGTATAAAAAAGGTAATTATTCATGGAATTAAGATTTCCTTTGAACTATAGTCATTTTTCCACAAAACATATAAAATTGTGAATATTTACTGGTATTTAAACATTGGCAAAACCATTCTATTTTAAGAAAACCAGAAAGCTTCAATTATTTACCTATGAATGAATTTACCTATGAGTGATTATTTACCTATGAGTGATTTGAAGGGAGGTTTTCAAGTAAAATCATTTTGAACAGCAATTTGGGAATTATAAATCATCAAATGATCCTCCCAAAAAAATCATTCTCTGTATAAAATATATATTTATATATTTTTATGTATAAAAATTTATGTATATATTAAATATATTTTATATATTTTATACAGAGAATGATTGTTTTCTCTCACATATATATATATATATATTTGAAATTACCCAAGAATTTAATGCAAATTCAAATTAAACATTTTATATATTACAAGCTGACTTTATGAACTTTCACATTTTATTAATGTGACCTAGTCTTCTGGGTTATACCCTGCTTCTCCAAAAATCTTAATTGAAAATATTATAAAGTATATACATATGTGTGTATACATATATATGTGGATGAATATATATGTGTGTGTGTGTGTGTGTGTGTGTGTGTGTGTGTGTGTGTGTGTGTGTTCTTTTTATAAGTACTTTTGGAATTTCCCTAAAAGAAAATGTGCTTCGAGATATAAATATTCACTGTGTTTTAATATGGAAACCTAGATATTTTCCTTTTTATTATTTTTCTTTGCTGCATTGCAAGATAGAAAATAAGTAGTGCCATTAGCCTGCTGTGAGAGTTGAAGGATTAAATTGTTCCTTTCCTTCTGAAAAAAATACTATTTTTTATTTTTCTAATGGCTTATGAGTAATGGACATCAAAATCTATTGTGAAAGAACAAAACAAGAATGTATTTTTTATTTCCGTCTTTAGGAATAAAAAGGATTATGTGGAGGTTGTCTAGAAATCCTAAAGAGGAAAGTAAACTGTGAGAATTACTGAAAGGCACAGAGAATCCTATAAGCTAAACCAAGAAAAGCCTTCCAAGCAAAAAATATCTTCTGTCCAGGAAGAGCCCACTGTATCTGGTGACAGAACAGTCACTTTCAGAATTCACAGGGAACCTGCAATCTACAACCGTAAGTCTTAACCATAAAGTTTCAGATGCCTCAATTTAATGATAGTTCCAATATTAATGCAGTAGACCTATATTATTTGCAGATTCAATATTTGCAAATTTTTCTACTTACTAAAATTTATTTGTAACCCTAAAATTAATACCAGCTGCTCTTTCTCAGTCATTACAGGCATGTGCAGAGCAGTAAAATTTTGAGTCACATCTCAGCAAGGAGAAGATCTGCCTTCTTTCAGTTTTCATACTGTAAACAAGTATTCTTTTCAGTCTATTTAGTACCATAGTTTTAGCTGTGCTTTTTGTTGGTGATTTTGCCATTTAAAATGCCCCAAATGTAGTGTTGAAGTGCTTTCTAGTGCTACTAAGTACAGGAGGGCCATGATGTGCGTTATGGAAACAATATGTGTGTTAGGTAAGCTGTAGGCATGAGTTAGAACACTGTTGGCAATAAGTTCAATGTAAATGGATCAACAATATATATCAAATAAGGTGACTTTAAGTAGAAACACAAGCAAAACAATGTTACATATTGATTCTTTAGCAAAGATATGACCAGAGACTCAGTAACCTGTATTTCCTCTAGGAGCAGTAGTTAATCATTCACTTATTCAGTGTTTGAAGCAACATTATAGAACATAACTGTTACAAATAATGAGAATCATTTGTATCTATTTATCGATATATCTATTATCCGTCTCTTCATGTGTTCAATGCACACATAACAGCAAAACAAGTCTACAGTATTCTTCAGAAAGAATATCTGAATACTTTATTTCCATTATTTAGAAACAAAATAATGGACCTTTAAATAACCAACAGGTCAAAATAAATAAATTAAAATAACAGTAAAAATGTATTTTGAACTAAATGAAAACACAATATATTAAAATATCTGGGCTATAACTAAAACAAACTAGAAATTTATAGAACTACATGGTTACATTAGAATTTTAAAAGTCTCATGTAAATAACCTGCAAGCTCATCTTAACAAACCAGGAAAAGAAGAAATTAAACTCATAAAAAGAAGAAAGAAAATGATAAAGATCACAGCATAAATAAGTAAAACAATTCACAAGATCTTGCAGCATTTTTATTTTATTCCTCTAATGTCTTGTATTATTATTGTTATATATTTTAATTCCACAGATGAGATTATTATGGTTTGTGTGGTCCATATTTATTTACATTTACCCATTTATTTCTCATTCCCTGTATATCTTTTTTTCTTCAATTCATTTATATTTATCCATCTATTTCTCTTTTCCTGTATTCCTTGTTTTCTTCCATTCTTGTGTTTTTATCAGGGATAATTTTCCTTCTTTTAGCAAAACTAATTTAGTATTTTATGTGGTGCATGTCCACTGGCTAGGAAATCTGATTTTTGTCTTCCTGAAATATTCTCACTTCACCTTCATTTTTGAAAAATAATGCTGCTAGTTATAGAATTTGATGCTGGCAGTTGTTTCCTTTCTGCACAATAAAGTTGTCATAGTGTTGTTTTCTGACTTACAACCTTGCTGTTAAATAGACAGTTATGATTGAATGTTAACCATTTGAAGATTATGTCTTTTTTGTCTTTGGTGCTTTTAGTATTATTTATCTGTGATTTTTAGCTGTGTCATTAAGATATGACTATGTGTTTGGGGTTCCTACACTTCATTTAACTAGCACTTTTTATGTCTCTCATCAGTTCTGGAGAATTATTAATGAGAACCACTTCAAATATTGCTTTTGTCTATTCTGTCATGCTTTTTTACTGGGATTCAAAACATATATAAATATTTTCACCATGACCCATATATTTCTTACATTCACTTCCATATCTTTTTATCTTTTTATTTCTCTTCATGCTTTCCTAAAGACATCTTCTACTTTCTTTAAGTTTATTTACCTTTTCCTTTGCTGTGTATAATTTATATTTAAGCTTATATATTGAGTTCTTAGTATCAGTTAGTATGTTTTTTTATTTGATTATTTCAGAGATTTTATTTTTCTGATAAAATTTACTAATTTTTATGAATATCATTTTTAATATTTTTATGAACATATCAGTAACAAATATTTTAGTCTTAGGACAATAAAAAAGGATTAAAAGCCTCCTACAAAGATATTATAGAATGAGAAGAAGGCTTTACAAAACGCAATTCCTATTTTTCTACACAGAAACATCATCACCTAAGAGATATATAGGTAATGAGGGGTTTTAATAAGAACTGAAGAAAAACAACACAAAGTTATTCATGTCAAATTACCTGAAGATAAACAATCCAAAGATAATATTAAATCATTTAATCAGGAACAATAGTGACACAACCTATCAAAACCTTTGGGATACAGCAAAGGTGGTGCTAAGAGGAAAGTTAATAGCCCTAGACACCTACATCAAAAAGACTGAAAGAGCACAAACTGACATTCTAAGATCACACCCCAAGGAGCTAGAGAAACAAGAACAAACCAAACCCAAATCTAGTAGAAGAAAGGAAATAACCAGAGCAGAACTAAATAAAATTGAAACAAGCAAACAAAAAGAAAATACAAAAGATAAATGAAACAAAAACTGGTTCTGGATCATTAGCAATATTAACCAAGAAAAGAAGAGAGAAAATCCAAATTACCTCAATAAGAAACAAAACAAGAGATACTGCAACTGACGGCACAGAAATACAAAAGATCATTCAAGGTTACTATGAACATTTTACATGCATAAACTAGAAAACCTAAAAGAGATGCATAAATTCCTGGAAAAATACAGCCTTCCTAGCTTCATTCAAGAGGAATCAGATACCTTGAACAGACTAATAGCAAGTAGTGAGATTGAAATGGTAATTAAAAAATTCCCAAGAAAAAAAGAGTCCAGGACCAGATGGATTCACAGTAGAATTCTACCAGACATTCAATACCAATCCTATTGACACTATTCCACATGATAGAGAAAGACAGGAGCCTCCCTAATTCATTCTATGAAGCCAGCATTAACCTAATACGAAAATCAGTAAAGGACATGTGCAAATATAAAACTACAGACCAATATTCCTGATGAACATAGGTGCTAAAATCCTTAACAAAATACTAGTTAACTAAATCCAATAACATATCAAAAAGATAATCAAGCATAATCAAGTGGGTTTCATGCCAGGGATTCAGGAATGGTTTAACATAAGCAAGTCAATAAATGTGACATACCACTGTAAACAGAATTAAGAACAAAAACCACATGATTATCTCCATAGATGCAGAAAAAGCATTCAACAAAATCCAGCATACATTTATGATTAAAACTCTCAGAAAAAAATCTGCATACAAGGGACATACCTCAATGTAATAAAAGCAATATATGACAAACCCATAGCCAACATAATATTGAATGGGGAAAAGTTGAAAGCATTCCCTCTGAGAACTGGAACATGACAAGGATGCCCACTCTCACAACTTCTCTTCAACACAGCACCAGAAGTCCTAGCCAGATAAATCAGACAAGATAAATAAATAAAGGGCATCCAAATCTGTAAAGAGGAAGTGAAACTGTCACTCTTTGATGATAATATAACCATTTACCTCAAAAGCTCTAAAGATACCTCCAGAAAGCTCTTAAAACTGATAAAAGAATTTAACAAAGTTTCTGGATACAAAATCAATGTACAAAAATTTGTAGCTCTTCTATACACCAATAGCAACCTAGTAGATAATCAAATAAAAAATCAACCCCTTTTACAATAGCTGCAAAAATATAAAATTCTTAAGAATATACCTAACCAAGCAGTTGAAAGACCTCTACAAGGAAAACTACAAAACACTGCTGAAAGAAATCAAAGACAACAGAAACAAATGGAAATGCACCCATGCTCATGGATGGGTAGAATCAATATTGTGAGAGTGATCAGATTGCCAGAAGTAATCTACAAATTTAACACAATTCCCATCAAAATACCTCCATCATTCTTGACAGAGTTAGAAAAACAACTCTAAAATTCATATGGAACCAAAAAAGAGCTCACATAGCCAAAGCAAGACTAAGCAAAATGAACAAGTCTGGAGGCATCACACAATCTGATTTCAAATTATATTATAAGGCCATAGTCACCAAAACAGCATGGTACTAGTATAAAAATATGCACACACACCAATGGAACAGAATAGAGAACAAAGAAATAAACCCTAAGGCTTACAGCCAACTGATCTTCCACAAAGCAAACCAAACATATAGTGGGGAGAGGAAACACTTTTCAACAAACTGTGCTGGGATAATCAGCTAGCCACATGTAGGAGAATAAATCTGGATTCTCATCTCTCACCTTATACAAAAATCAACTCAAGATAGATTAAGGACTTAATTCTGAGAAAATACAAAAATTAAAAAACTATAAAAATTCTAGAATGTAACATTGGAAAAACCCTTACAGACATTGGCAAAGATTGGCGTTAATTTATTTATTTATTTATTTTAATTTATTGTACTTTAGGTTCTGGGGTACATGTGCAGATCATGCAGGATTGTTGCATAGGTACATACATGGCAAAGTGGTTTGCTGCCTTCGTCCCCCAACACCTATATCTGGTACTTCTAATCTCATTATCCCTCCCCACCCCCACTGTCCCTCCCCTAGCCCCACCTACTGACCACAGTGAGTGATGCTTCCCTCCCTGTGTCCACGTGTTCTAATTGTTCAACACCCGCCTACGAGTGATAACATATGGTGTCTGGTTTTCTGTTCTTGTATCAGTTTGCTGAAAATGATGGTTTCCAGATCCATCCATGTCCCTATGAAGGACACAAACTCATCATTTTTTACGGCTCCATAGTATTCTGTGGTGTATATGTGCCACATTTTCTTTATCCAGTCTATCAATGATGAACATTTGGGTTGGTTTCAGGTCTTTGCTATTGTAAACAGTGCTGCAATGAAAATATGTGTGCATGTGTCTTTATAACAGAACAATATATAATTCTTTGGGTATACACCAAAGAATTGGAATTTCTGGGTCAAATGGTACTTCTATTTCTAGGTCCTTGAGGAATCACTACACTGTCTTCCACAATGACTGAACTAATTTACACTCCCACCAACAGTGTAAAAGTGTTCCTATTACTACACATCCTCTCCAGCATCTTTTGTCTTCAGGTTTCTTAATGATTGCCATTCTAACTGGTGTGAGATGGTACCTCAATGTGGTTTTGATTTGCATTTCTCTAATGACCAGTGATGATGAGCATTTTTTCATATGTTTTTTGGCCTCATCAATGTCTTCTTTTGTAAAATGTCTATTCATATCCTTTGCTCACTTTTGAATGGGTTTGTTTTTTTCTTGTAATTCTGTTTCGGTTCTTTGTAGATTCTGGATATCAGCCCTTTGTCAAATGGGTAGATCTCAGAAATTTTTTCCCATTCTATTGGTTGCCAGTTTGCTCTAATGATTGTTTCTGCTGCTATACAGAAGCTCTGGAATTTAATTATATCCCATTTGTCTATTTTGGCTTTTGTTGCCATTGTTTTTGGTGTTTTAGACAGGAAGTTCTTGCCTATGCCTATGTCCTGAATGGTTTTGCCTAGGTTTTCTTCTAGGGTTTTTATGGTGTTAGGTCTCATGTTTAGATCTTTAATCCATCTGGAGTTAATTTTGGTGTAAGATGTCAGGAAGGGGTCTAGTTTCTGCTTTCTGCACATGGCTAGCCAATTTTCCCAACACCATTTATTGAACAGGGAATCCTTTCCACATTGCTTGTTTTATCTTAGGTTTGTCAAAGAGCAGATGACTGTAGATGTATGGTGTTGCTTCTGAGGCCTCTGTTCTGTTCCATTGCTCTATGTCTCTGTTTTGGTATCAGTACCATGCTGTTTTGATTACTGTAGCCTTGTAGTATAGTTTGAAGTCAGGCAGTGTGATGCCTCCAGCTTTGTGTTTTGTTTTGTTTTGTTTTGTTTTGTTTTGTTTGTTTGTTTTGCTTAGAATTGACTTGGCTATGCGGGCTCTGTTTTGGTTCCATAAGAAGTTTGAAGTGGTTTTTTCCAGTTCTGTGAAGAAGGTCATTGATAGCTTGATGGGGATGGCATTGAATCTATAAATTACTTTGGGCAGTATGGCCATTTTCACGATGTTGATTCTTCCCAACCATGAGCATGAAATGTTTTTCCATCTGTTTGTTTCCTCTCTGATTTCGTTGAGCAGTGGTTTGTAGTTCTCCTTGAGGTGGCCCTTTATATTATTTGTTAGTTGTATTCCTAGGTATTTTATTCTCTTTGTAGCAATTGTGAATGGGAGTTCCCTCTTGATTTGGCTCTCTGTCTGTTATTCGTGCATAGGAATGCTTGTGATTTCTGCACATTGATTTTGTATCCTGAGACTTTGCTGAAGTTGCTTATCAGTTTCAGGAGCTTTGGGGCTGAGATGACGGGGTCTTCTAAATATACAATCATGTCATCAGCAAATAGAGAAAATTTGAATTCCTCTTTTCCTAATTGAATACCCTTTATTTCTTATTATTGCCTGATTGCTCTGGCAAGAATTTCCAATACTATATGGAATAGGAGTGGTGAGAGAGGGCATCCTTGTCTAGTGCCAGATTTCAAAGGGAATGCTTCCAGTTTTTGCCCATTCAGTATGATATTGGCTGTGGGTTTGTCATAAATAGTTCTTATTATTTTGTGATACATACCATCGATTCCTAGTTTATTGAGGGTTTTTAGTACAAAGGGCTGCTGAATTTTGTCAAAGGCCTTTTCTGCATCTATTGAGATAATCATGTGGTTTTTGTCTTTGGTTCTGTTTATGTGATGGATTACATTTATAGACTTGCATATGTTGAACAAGCCTTGCATCCCTGGGATAAAACCTGCTTGATCATGTTGAATAAGCTTTTTGATTTACTGTTGCATTCTGTTTGCCAGTATTTTATTGAAGATTTTTGCATCAAAATATTCATCATGAATATTGGCCTGAAGTTTTCTTTTTAGTTGTGTCTCTGCCTGGTTTTGGTATTCAGATGATTTTGGTCTCATAAAATAAGTTGGGGAGGATTACCTCTATTTGTATTGTTCAGAATAGTTTCAGAAGGAATGGTGCCAGCTCCTTTTTGTATGTCTGGTATAATTTGGCTGTAAACCCATCTGGACCTGGGCTTTTTCTAGTTGGTAGGCTATTAATTGCTGCCTCAACTTCAGCCCTTGTTATTGGTCTATTCAGGGATTCAACTTCTTCCTGGTTTAGTCTTGGAAGAGTGCAAGTGTCCAGGAATTTATCCATTTCTTCCAGATTTATGGGTTTGTGTGCATAGAATTGTTTGCAGTAATCTCTGAATGTGGGTTGTATTTCTGTGGAATCCGTGGTGATGTCCCCTTTAATGTTTTTATTGCATCTATTTGATTATTCTCTCTTTTCTTTTCTATTAGCCTGGCTAGTGGTCGATTTTGTTGATCTTTTCAAAAAATCATCTCCTATCTTTGTTGATTTTTTGGAAGGGGTTTTCTGTGTCTCTATCTCCTTCAGTTCTGCTCTGATCTTAGTTATTTCTTGCCTTCTGTTAGCTTTTGAGTTTTTTTGATCTTTCAATTTTGATGATAGGGTGTCAATTTTAGACCTTTCCTTGCTCCTCATGTGGGCATTTATTGCTATGAATTTCCCTCTAGACACTGCTTTAAATGTGTCCCAGAGTTTCTGGTATGTTGTGTCTTCATTCTTTTTGGTTTCAAAGAACATCTTTATTTCTGCCTTCATTTCATTATTTATCCAGTCTACATTCAGGAGCCAGCTGTTCATTTTCCAGGAAGTTGTGCAGTTTTGAGTTCATTTCTTAATCCTGAGTTCTAATTTGATTGCACTGTGGTCTGAGAGACTGTTTGTTATGATTTCTGTTCTTTTGCATTTGCTGAGGAGTGATTTAATTCCAATTACGTGGTCAATTTTAAAGTAAGTATGATGTGGTGCTGAGAAGAATGTATATTCTGCGGACTTGTCATTAAGAGTTCTATAAATGTTTATTAAGTTCACTTAATCCAGATCTGCATTCAAGTCCTGGATTTTTTTGTTGATTTTCTGTCTCGTTAATCTGTCTAATACTGACAGTGGAGTGTTAAAGTCTGCCACTATTATTGTGCAGGTGTCTAAGTCTCTTTGTAGGTCATTAAAGACTGGCATTATGTATCTGGGTGCTCCGGTATTTGGCGTATATATATTTAGAATCATTAGCTCTTCTTGTTGTATTGATCCTTTTACCATTATGTAATGCCCTTCTTTGTCTCTTTTGATTTTTGTTAAAGTCCATTTTATCAGAGATTATGATTGCCACTCCTGCTTTTTAGTTGCTCTCCATTTACTTGGTAAATCTTCCATCCCTTTATTTTGAGCCTATGTGTGTCACTGCATATGAGATGGATTTCCTGAATATAACACACCAATGGTTCTTGGCTTTTTATC
Source organism: Cebus imitator (assembly GCF_001604975.1). Lineage (NCBI taxonomy): Eukaryota > Metazoa > Chordata > Mammalia > Primates > Cebidae > Cebus > Cebus imitator. The sequence goes on from NW_016107337.1 coordinate 4,060,042, forward strand.
CAATTTGCCAGGCTGTGTCTTTTGATTGGGGCATTTAGTCCATTTACATTTAATGTTAATATTCTTGTGTGTGAATTTGACCCTGCCATTTTATTACTAGTTGGTTGTTTTGCCCTTTAGTTGGCATAATTTCTTCTTTGCATCATTGGTCTTTACTATTTGGTTCTTTTTTGCAGTGGCTGGTACTGGTTTTTCCCTTCTGTGTTAATACTTCCTTCAGGAACTCTTACAGGGCAGGTCTGGTAGTGATATAATCCCTCAGCAATTGCTTGTCCATACAAGACTTCCTTTCTCCTTCACTTATGAAGCTTAATTTTGCTGAATTTGAAATTCTAGGTTGAAATTTCTTTTCTTCAAGGATGTTGAATATTGGTCCCCACTCTCTTCTGGCTTGTAGGGTTTCTGCTGAGAGATCTGCTGTGAGTCTGATGTGCTTCCCTTTGCGGGTGACCCGACCTTTCTCTCTGGCTGCCTTTAGTATTTTTTCCCTTCGTTTCAACCCTGGTGAACCTGACAATTATGTGCCTTGGGGCTGCTCTTCTAGAGGAGTATAACTATGGTGTTCTCTGTACTTCCTGTATTTGAATGTTGGCCTGCCTTGCTAGGTTGGGGATGTTCTCCTGTATAATATCCTGAAGAGTGTTTTCCTGCTTGGATTCATTCTCCCTGTCATCTTCCGGTACACCGATCAGATGTAGATTAGGTCTTTTCATGTAATCCCATATTTCTTTAAGGCTTTGTTCACTTCTCTTCACTTTGTTCTCTTTTCTTGCCTTCTCATTTTATTTCATTGATTTGATCTTCAATCTCTGATATCCTTTCTTCTGCTTGTTCTACTTGGCTATTTAAACTTGTGTATGCTTCATGAAATTCTTGTGCTGTGTTTTTCAGCTCCATCAAGTCATTTATGTTCTTCTCTAAGCTGGTTATTCTAGTTAGCATTTCGTCTTTTTTTCAAGGTTTTTAGTTTCTTTGCATTGGGATAGAACATGTTCCTTTAGCTCAGAGAAGTTTGTTATTACCCACCTTCTGAAGCCTGCTTCTGTCAATTTGTCTAATTCGTTCTCCATCCTGCTTTGTTCCCTTGCTGGTGAGGAGTCGTGAACTCATTGTAGGGGAGAGACGTTCTGGTTTTTGATGGTTTCATTCTTCTTGCACTGGTTTCTCCCCATCCCTTAGATTTATATAGTTTTGATCTCAGGTAGCTGCTTGAGGAGGTAGCCTTTCCTTTGTCTGCCTGTGGAGGCGCTGCTAGGCTGCCACCAATTCAGTGTAGCTGCTGTATCTTTTATTTACTTAGGAACATTAGGCCGGTTTCTTCAATGGTGTCTTCCTTTCCACCTGCCTGCTGAGCTGGATAGTTCCTGGTTGCTCTCTAACTTAGGATGTGGGTACCTAACTCTGAAGTGAGAGTTTTTTGGCCTGCTGGGCTTTGTTTGGCAGGGGGATCCGTCCTGCCATTTGGGCTGTTTCCCTGCGTTCCATTTCCCTTCTTGCTGGGAGGCAGGTAGTTCCTTCCCACCGGCTTTTTGGCTTTCTCAGCGTTAGCCAGTGCTTCCACCTAGATCTATTCTGATCGCCCCAGCACTCGCTGAAGTTGCTATTCTGCCCTGTTGAGGCAGCTCGCTGAGGCTTTTCAGCCTGGCAAAGATCTCCTGTTCTGTGGGTTGTAGAGGGCTTGTGTAGACCGCTGTATCCGAACTGAAGTCCCAGAGAGGGAGATCCCCAGTTCTCTGGTCTGTTGCATGCTCCTCCTGGGTGCCAGGAGGAGTGCCCTGGCCCTCCAAGTGCCCCACCTTGCCGCAACTTGCCTTATTTGATTTATCCCTATTGTCTGACCACACCCACAAAATGAACCCAGTACCTTGTTTGGAATTGTGGAGACCACTAGGCTTCTGCATCTCTCTCACTGGGAGCGGCTTTCCAGAGCTGCTTCTTATCTGGCTATCTTGAGATCCCCCAATTTATTTTTTTATGGCTGAGGACTATTCCATTGCGTATATATACCACAAAAAATTGCAGACATTGGCTTAGGCAAAGATTCATGACCTAGAACCCACAAGCAAATGTAATAAAAACAAAGATAAATATTTGAGACTTAATCAAACTAAAGAGCTTTTGCACAGCAAAAGGAATAGTCAGCAGAGTAAACAGATAAACGACATAGTGGGAGAAAATCTTCACAATCTATATCCTGACAAAGGACTAATATCCAGAATCTACAATGACTCAAACAAATCAGAAAAATGTAAACCATCCCATCAAAAAGTAGGCTAAGGATGTGAATGGACAAGTCTCAAAAGATGTACAAATGGCCAACAAGTATATGAAGAAATGCTCAACATCACTAATGATTAGGGAAATGCAAGTCAAATCCACAATGCAATACCTAAAAGTAGAACCACCATTTGATCCAACAATCTCAAACTGGGTATCTACCGGGAGGAAAATAAGTCTTTATATGAAAAAAATACTTGCACATGCATGTTTATAGCAGTACAATTTGCAACTGCAAAATCATGGAACCAACGCAAATGACCATCAATCAACAAGCAGATAAAGAAATTGTGGTATATATACACAATGGAATACTACTCAGCTATTAAAAAAATATATTAATGCCATTCACAGTGACCTGGATGAGACTGGAGACTATTCTAAGTGAAATAACTCAGGTATAGAAAACCAAACATCATCTGTTCTCACTGCTATGTGGGAGCTAAGCTATGAGGCCACAAAGGCATAAGAAGGATACAATGGACTTTGGGGACTTTGGGGGAAGAGTATTGAGGGGGGTGAGAGATAAAAGACTACAAATAGGGTTCAGTGTGTGTATATACTCAGATGATGGGTGCACCAAAATCACACAAATCACCACTAAAGAACTTACTCATGTAACCAAACACCACCTGCGGCCCACTAACCTATGGAAAAAAAATCATTTAATCAGGAGTCACAAAATCAATTAACTATGGTTGTCAGGTATTTGACATAAAGGAGGCATCCTGTAAGAATTCTGCTAATCTAGTGTCATCATATTTTTTTTCTCTTTTCTGAAACTGACACTTTGTCTCATTGTAAGGAAAACTCAAAAGGATTAAGTTACTGAAACAGAACATCTTATATCAAGGAGGTAGCAACTCTTTAGCTCTATCTGATAATGTCCACACAGAGACATACAGTCTTCGTTGCTGAGTTATCTCAATTATTATCAGAAGCTGGAAATCCAGATTTTTACTCAAATTCCCAGTTTAAAAATTTTTAACAATGCAGAATCAAAGAAAAGATGTATCCAGGCAAAATATAGCCTTCTGACCATGGCACCTCTGTACTAACTGGATAAATCTGTGTTAAAAATGGTATGGAAATACCTGGTTTAAGTAAGTAAAATTTCAAATATAAGCCGGGAACATTGAAATTTGTATAATGGTAGTATAACTTAAAGATTATCAGACTGGGTTTGAAAAGACCTATACTTTCATCTTTATATTACTTAATAAATAGATGAGCATTATTTACTCATCATCTATTTGATAAGAATAAAACAAGAAACACAAGATACTTAAGAAGTCATAATATACTAAAATCCATGGAATTATAATTAAATTGCATTAGTAATAATGGTAGGTTTGAAATCAGTAACTTCAATGTAGTTCTTTATAATTCATGTCATCGTGTATATGTAGTATACATAGTATAAAGAAGTATACAGTAAAAACTCATCTTCTCTTCTGACCCTTAAATTTAATGAGCAGCCTCTTATTCCACTTCAGTGCTTCATGAAGATAGACAAAAATTGGGGAAAAGGTAGTTATGACATCATAGACAAAAATTGGTGGAAAGGGTAATTATGACCTCATTAGTAACTTGTGTTAGGTACTTTTCAAGATACAGTAATTTATATTTATATGCTTAATTCTAGTTAAGCCACATATACTATTAATGACATAGAGAAATCAAGGTGACTCATGTTGATAATTTCTAGTAGCTATTTTAGAAGTATGATATACTGTTTGGTAGTCATCTACAAACCTTAGTCCCCACATCACAGATGAATGATTTCTTTATGACTTCAATGTCATGTTTAGTAAGCTAGAACTAGAGGGGAAATATTCTCAAGCTTCAGAAGAATTTAAAAAAAAAAAAAAAACTTCAAAGAGAAAATGTAATCATCTGAAAAAGTGTGATAAAGTATGCTCTTTGGAATTGAAATGGTTCTTGGTTAAAAGTTCTAAAAACTAACTTAAAATGCCAAGCACAAGGGATAACTTTAGCAATAAAGAATATACTTCATTCTCACTCACACTGTAAAAGGAAAAGAATTCAGTGCAATTAAATATTCATGAAACAAAAGATCAAGGCATTAAGTCTTAGATCAAGTTCAAGACTGGGCATGAACTAATGATCCAATAGTTTATATGAATATTAAACATTTAGTAGAGAAATAACTCAGAATTATACTTTAAAACGGATTTCATCTTAATTTATTTGACAGAGCTAATTTTACCAATTCTGGATAAAAAACTGATTGACACTGAACATAACTATATCCAAGACCACATATTGGGAATCAATCAATTGATAAGTTTTCCTAAGTTCCAGAAATTAATGTTACCTGTTAGTAGATGCACTGATTGTTTTTATTATATTGTTAGTAATACTCGTTCTTTCCCCAAACCTTTTATCTTCTTACATGTTAATATTAAATATGAACCGATATTCCAAGATAAATATGCAAATTCAGTTATATTCTTTGCCCAAAACTTGCTGCAAACTTAGATTAAAAGTGAGTCATCTATGTGTTGTTTTTAGCCTTAGATGCTGATAAAGAAGATACTGAATATATTAATCATTTGAAATAAAGACTCTCTTCCGAAACCTCCTTGGAAACAGATATAAGCAATTTCACTTCAAAAGACTGATGGAATAGAAATATCCCCAAAGAAACTTTGACCAATTTGACATCCTCTTTTTAAATATTCAGGAAAAAGTGAGATTAACCCAGCCACAGGCAGAATGCCTCCTCTGAGTGTGTATAAACCGGTGAAATGTGCAAGAGGCCTGAGAATTAGCTAAGAGGTCCAGCAAAAATAATCATCCACTCTTCATGCCAAGAGGCAACAAGCACTGTAGTAAGATAAAGTTCCAGACTCTCAATCCATCCTTAGTGTAGCAAGCCTACAGCCAAACTTCCCTCGAGAAGGTGCCTTGTCCATCACTACAATCAGTTCAACCAAAGCATTTTATTCATTTATTTATTTTCAAGTTGTCAACGACGTTTTGAAAAGCAAAGGCAGACAAAGCTTCTTCTAAAAAGCCTAAGGGATTTGTTATTTATTCTGAGAAAAATGACCTGGAGACATTTTCTGCAAAACTGCTAATAAAAAAGCTATGAGTGCCATTATGCCAGCTGAACGAAAATAAAGATTTTCAAGTACATACCAGGGTCATATGATAAAATGTGGTGAAATTCGGAAAAAAATCTAATGAAATGGAAAGACTAGATATAAAATAATTTATTAGTAGATGAAGTCATTCTCCTTTGGTCAGCCTAGTGTTTTTTCAGGTTATCTGAAAATTTACAAAATTTTTCAAATGGTGTTTAAAATTAGACCGTAACTTTTACTAAAAAGTTCATTTTAAAAAGTCACTGAGATAAGAATTCATATATCCTTTTAAAGATTGCATGGAGCATATTTTAAAATTTGCTTAGTTTATGTTTTATACTAAGAGCATCTAGAGTGTGAGGGTTCAATGTGGCCTTTACTATACAGATCATAAATTTTACAGTTATTGCCATGTAATGGGTGTTTAATAAGTGTTTCTTGGATGTTTTAACAATTTTTTAAAAAATCAAGATGTCTTAACATGGAGTTAATAGAGCACATTTAATAGATCTATGAGCCCCTATATCATACACAAAATGTTTCTGTTGATGTACAAAATCTGTATTTCTTCAGATTTCCAAAGAACACCATGACCTCACTCTCATAAATGTTTGCCTGTTTCTTTAAAAAAATATATAAAGGCATAAATTTTTAAAGTACTATGATATAATAGAAAACTTAAGATTTGCCAAACACCTTCAAGAACCTCATACTTTGCAGTGAGTTTTTTTAGGGGTAAATTTTAAAAGAAATTTAAATTTTAAAAGAAATCAAGAACATTGATTATGACTGCCTGTTTTCAAATTGTACTGAGGTCTTATCTAATACAGTTACATAAGAAAAATGAAATCATAATAAGAGACATAAAGGTTGGAAAGTATTATAAACAAGAATATTATGTTTAGATTATATGATCATCTATATAACAAACATGAGATAATGTATAGACAATTATAATGAGTTCAACAAGATTGTTAACAAGATCAATATCCTAAAATAATGAGAGTACCCATAAATTGGGGCAGACAGGGAGGAAAGAACACATAATTTAAAAGATTATATTCCCTGAACATAAATAGTAAGAACCCTGGAATAAATCTAGCACTAAACATATATTTCATAGATAAAAAGAAAAGCTTTAAGGAAAAAAAAAAAAAACAAATACTAAACAAGTGGGATTTTCATAAAGTAAGTACTAAATAAATGGAAAGATAGGAAGTTCATGTAGTTTCTTTTAACAAGGTACAAAACACAAACTCTAGAAGAAAAAAAAATACAACTAATTGTTTTTTTTTTTTGAGACAGAGTCTCGCTCTGTCGCACAGGCTGGAGTGCAATGGCACGATCTTGGCTCACTGCAAACTCTGCCTTTTGGGTTTAGGCGATTCTCTTGCCTCAGCATCCCAAGCAGCTAAGATTACAGGTGCAAGTCACCATGCCCAGCTAAGTTTTGTATTTTTGTAGAGAAGAAGTTTCGCCATGTTGGCCAGGCTGATCTCGAACTCCTGACCTCAGGCGATCCGCTCACCTTGGCCTCCCAAAGTGCTGGGATTACAGGCATGAGCCACAACGCCCAGCCAATACAACTAATTATATTTAAAATTAATGATTCATTTGGTAAATGATCCCATAAAAAGGGCAGTTTACAAACATGAAGCAGACATTTTTGAGATTTGTAAATGTTAAATATGGTATTTATAATATGTTAAAAATATTTATTAGTCAATAATTTTTAAAAACTTTGCAGAAACTCAGTATATGTTTGTAGTGGAACTAGGCATAGGAGTGAGGGTAGAGGTCATTACCATCATTATCAACAGCAGCAGTAGCAATCATTTTTATGTCTATTTTGCATCTCAAGTAATAGTAGTCCAGAGAGGTCTCGCTCAAAATCAAACAGCTTGCCAAATCTAAAATACCTGTTTTTGTTTTTAAATCCCAAATCCAGTTGTTGTTGTCTTCCTGTAAGTTCTGCAATACATGTGCAGAGTGTGCAGGTTTGTTACATAGGTGTACATGTGCCATAGTGGTTTGTTGCACCTACCGACCTGTCACCCAGGTTTTAAGCCCCGCATGCATTATCTATTTGTCCTAATTCTCCTCCTCTCCTTACCCCACGACTGACAGGCCCCAGTATGTGTTGTTTCCCTTGCTTTGTCCAGTTTTGATCCATGATTACAATGCTATTCCACTGACTTTAAATATTAGATAAATAAATGCCTTTATTGCAAACAAAATAATTAATATGTGACAACATTGTCAATAAGAGGAAACAAATACTCATAGCAAATTGGAAGGGAAATAAGTATAAAAGAGCTAACTCAGCATAATTATATCAGCAAGATATGGTCAGTCATTATAGAGATGGTTAAAACGAAACACAAACTAAAAAATTCTCTAACAATTTATTATGGTTTTAAGCAAAGCTTATCAGCTAATTTTGTGATTGGTATGCATCAGTAATAAAGATTAGTAAATTAAGCGGAAGATATTTTCATTATATTTCCTAGCAATAAGATTAATGATATATGTAATATCATAAACCTCTGAAGATATGAGAAAATTTTTAAAGTATAAATATGTCATTAAAGAATTCATTTTCATTTAGATGTCATGACTTTAGAAAATATTTTATAAGTAATTGATTTTGTCAATTAAGAATTTATTGAGATTATGTTATAATGTCTATAAAATAACAATTTTATATAATTTTAATAATTTGAATCCTATATCTTTATTATGTGACCTCCTTTATGTCTAGTAATGATTTTTGCTTAAGCCTATTTTTCCTCATCTTAATAGTTATACTACATGGGATTGTATTATATTTCATGTTTTAAGTTTTAATTTTTTGGATTACTGATACTTTAGATACCACCATTTACATAGTGTACAATTGGAATTTATACTTTTATACAGGACCAAATATTAATTCCTTTTACATTTAGTTTAATTACTAATATATTTAAGTCTACATATACCATCTTACTTCACACTTTGAATTTATTTCTCCTGTTCTATGATTTGTTTTTCTTTTCTTCTTTCTTTCTGGTTATTTTTTTTAATCAAATAGGTATTTTTCTCATGCTTTATTATTTCCTCTTCTACACTGACTCATACTTGCTATGGTTTGAATGTGTTCCCCAATGTTTTCATGCTGAAAACTTAATCCCCAATGTGACAGTGTTGAGAAGTGTGACTTTTAAAAAGTGATTACGTAATTAAGGTTCTGCCTTCATGAATAAATTCATGTCATTATTACAAATGTGGGCTTATTATAAAAGGTAGTTCAGCCCCCTATTATTTGCCCATGCTCTTTTGCCTCTGTGCTTTTGCCTTCCACCATGGAATGATTCAGCAAGAAGTTCCTTGCTCGATAATAGCCCTTTGATCTTGGACTTTCCAGCCTCTAGAACTGTAAGAAATAAATCCCTGTTTTGTATAAATTACCTAGTGTGTAGAATTCTGTTATAAAAGCACAAACTAATACAAGAAAATTCTTTTCTCTTAGGCTTAGTGTACAAATTATAACACATATACATAATTTGTCAATGTCAAAAATTAATCAGTTCATAAATTATTTTTTGATCATTCAAGGATGTCAATTACTCCTCATTTATATGTTATTGTTTGAATTAATTATATCTTATATGCTTTAACCTCACAAAACATTACTAGATGTTTTTATAAAGATAATTTAGATTTGCTACATATTTACCACGTTTTTTATTCATTCTTTCTCACAATATTTAATGTTTCCTTCAGAATCACTTTTCTTCCCCTTAAAGTACATCTTTTAGATTTCCCTTTAACAAGAATCTAACAATAGGAATTTTTAAAATTCTGTTTGTTTTAAGATGTCTTTGCTTTACCTTAATTTTTGACATTTATTTTAAAGGTATAAATTTCTAGGTTAACACATTTTCATTCAGCACATTGAGGATATCATTTCACTATTAAATTGGTGCTATTATTGGTATTGAGAAGTAAGCTGTAAGTCTAATTTTTTTTTCTAGTATCTGTGAACTTACATCTTTCCTATTTCCAGAAATTTTCCAAGAGTTATTTATTATATCATTTGACTTCTCTTCCTACCTCCATTTTATGCTCTGGATAATTTATTTTATTCAATTTTGAAGTTCACTAATGCTCTCATTGCTTCATCTAATTAGATGCTAAATGCATTCATTAACTCTTTAAGTTTTATCTTTAATTATTTTGTCTTTTATTAGATATTTAATTTTGTTAATTTTAAAATCTATTTGGTTCTTTTGTGGTTTTCTTTTGTGGTTTTCTTCTGTGGTTTTCTATGAAAATCTTTTCAAGTATGTTTTCTTCAAACATAGTAAGTACTATGATTTAATATGTTCCTGATAGCTCCTAAATTTGATGTCTTTGCAGGTCATTTCCTCCTTCTAGTATTTTTGTTTGGCTTATTTTGTTTTCTTCTTCTTAGTCAGCTTTTCTTTTTCCTTGGCCATTTATTTGTAGGAATTCTTTAAGGTCATATTAACAGGTCTTCCTTCATAACACATTAGCCTTTACTTCTGCAAGGCACCCTGGGATACTTCTACTTTGAATGAAATTCACATTGCAAGGTATTTTAGGAAGCTCAGGTGATGTGATTTATACTACAAATCTCCAATGACAAGTTTGTAGTTATAGTGTCTTATAGAATTTCCCCAACTTTTCTGCCCAAATTTTACCCCACAGGGTTATTGTTTATAATCCTGCTCTGAAAAAATCATCTGTCTTTACCATTCAAAGATGTCTGTAATTTAAACACAACCAAAACAAACAAACAAAAATCCGTGTCCTTTGACCAGAAGACATGCAAATATGACAGAATTATCTCACAAAATAAGGTAATTACCAATATCTAGCTCAATATATTAATTATGCCAGAGGTTGCAATTTTTTGAATTTTTGCATGAGTGAAAATTCAAAACTTGGCGATGATCTTGAGCAGTAGGATACAAATAACTCCCACATGCTTACCTCTCTCAATCTCTGGTAACCATCCTTCTAGTCTCTATATCCATGAGTTCAACTGTTTTGATTTTTAGGTCCTACAGATAAGTGAAATATGTAATGTGTGTCTTTCTGTGTCTGGCTTCTTTCACTCAACACAATGATCTCTACTTCCATCCACGTTATTGCATTTCATATATATATATATATATATATATATATATATATATATTCTATTGTGTTATGGCTGAGCTAATCATAACATGCAGTTCTTCTCATTCTCCCCTTCCTTTTCCAAAGACATAGGAGCCTCATGCCATAGCCTTCACAACCCCCAGGCCATGAGTAGTACTGCCAGATTACTATTGATATTCCCTTAAGGCCAAAGGTCTCTTAAGTCAGCTTGTGCTGAATGCTGCCTGGCCTGAGACTCACCCTTCAAGGCCGTGGACTCCCCTCTGGCCCAAGGTTGGTCTAGAAATGCCATTCAAGAATAAAATCCTAGAATCAGGGGCCCCAAAATCCCACTTAGTGGTTTACCCTCCTGTAAGTGTATTGGTACCCCAAGCCAGCAAGTCTAAGAGGCTCACCAAGGTATTCAATGTAGTATCTGGGTATCTCTGGTTATTCAAGGCCCAATGGCTGTTCAGTCGATGAATTTTGGCAGGACTGGGTTATTTCATTCAAGGCAGAGAGCTCCCTTCTGGCCCAGGGTATGTCTAGAAATGTCATCTAAGAGCTAGGGCCTGGAACAGCAGTCCCTGCAGGTGATCCCCAGGCAAGCAAGGCCTGTAGTGGACCTCCAGTAGTCCTGCAGCAGAGGGGTCTGACTCTTAGAAGGAAACTAAGAAACAGAAAGAAAAAACTTCATCAGCAACAAAAAGGACGTCCACTCAGAGACCCTATATGAAAGTCACCAACCACAAGGACCACAGGTAGATAAACCCACAAAGATGGGAAGAAACTAGTGCAAAAAGAATGAAAATACCACCAGAACACCTCTCCTCCTCCAAGGGAACACAACTCCTCATCAGTAAGGTAACAAGGCTGGATGGAGAATGAATTTGATGAACTGACAAAAACAGGCTTCAGAAGGCGGTTAATAACAAACTTCTCTGAGCTTAAAGATAGTGTTCTAACCCAATGAAAAGAAACTAAGAACCTTGAAAAAGGTTTGATTAAATGCTAATGAGAATAAACAGCTTAGTGAGGAATATAAATGAATTGATGGAGGTGAAAAACATAACACGAGAACTTCATGAAGCATACACAAGTTTCAATAGACGAATTGATCAAGCAGAAAAGGATATCAGAGATTGAAGATCAACTCAATGAAATAAAATGAGAAGGCAAGAATAGAGAAAAAAGAGTAAAAAGAAATGAACAAAGCCTCCAAGAAATAAGGGATTATGTGAAATGACCTAATCTACATGTGATAGGTGTACCTGAATGTAACAGACAGAATGAATCCAAGCTGGAAAACACTCTTCAGGATATTATCCAGGAGAACTTCCCCAACTTGGCAAAGCAGGCCAATATTCAAGTCCAGGAAATACAGAGAACACCACAAAGATATTCCTCAAGAAGAGCAACCCCAAGGCACATAATCTTCAGATTCACCAGGATTGAAATGAAGGAAAAAATGCTAAGGGTAGCCAGAAAGAAAGATCGGGTTACCCACAAAGGGAAGCCTATCAGACTCGCAGAAGATCTCTCAGCAGAAACCCTATATGCCAGAAAAGAGTGGGGGCCAATATTCAACATCCTTAAAGAAAAGAACTTTCAACCTATAATTTCAAATTCAGCGAAATTAAGCTTCATATGTGAAGGAGAAATAAAATCCTTTACAAACAAATAATTGCTCAGAGATTTAATCACCACCAGGCCTGCCTTACGAGAGCTCCTAAAAGAAGCACTAAATATAGAAAGGAACAAGTACCAGCCACTCCAAAAATGTAGCAAATCGTTAAGAGCATCGACACAAAGAAACTGTGTCAACTAATGTCCAAAATGACCAGCTAGCATCAAAATGGCAGGATCAAATTCACATATAACAACGTTAACCTTGAATGTAAATGGGCTAAATGCCTCAATCGAAAGACACAGACTGGCAAACTGGATAAAAAGTTAAAACCTATCAGTGTGCTCTATCCAGGAAACCCATCTCACATGCAAGGATACATGTAGGCTCAAAATAAAGGGATGGAGGAAGATATGCCCAGCAAATGGAGAGCAAAAAGAAAAAAGAAACCAGGAGCTGCAATACTCTGATAAAATAGGCTTTAAACCAAAAAAGATCAAGAGAGACAAAGAAGGGCATTATATAATGGTAAAAGGATCAATGCATCAAGAAAAGCTAATGATCCTAAATATATACACACCCAATACAGGAGCACCCAGGTATATAAAGCAAGTTCTTAATGACCTACAAAAAGACTTAGACTCCCACACAATAATAGTGGGAGACTAAAACTCAACTGTCAATATTAGACAAATCAATGAGACAGAAAATTAACAAGGATATGCAGGACTTGAACTCAGACCTGGACCAAGCACCTAATAGACAGTTACAGAACTCTCCACCCCAAATCCACAAAATATACATTCTTCCCAGCACCGCATCTCACCTACTCTAAAATTGACCACATAATTGGAAGTAAATCACTCCTCAGTAAATGCAAAAGAATGGAAATCATGACAAACACTCTCTCAGACCACAGTGCTATCAAATTAGAACTCAGGATTAAGAAGCTAACTCAGAACCGCACAACTTCATGGAAACTGAACAATTGGCTCTTCAATGCTGACTGGATAAACAATGAAATGAAGTGAGAAATTAAGATGTTCTTTGAAAACAACGAGAACAAAGACAGAATGTACCAAAATCGCTGGGACACATTTAAAGCAGTGTCTAGAGGAAAATTTACAGCAATAAATGCCAACATGGGAAGAAAGTAAAGATCTAAAATCGACACCTTATCATCAAAATTGAAAGAGCTAGAGGAAAAAATTAAAAAAAAAAAAACTCAAAAGCTAGCAGAACACAAGAAAAAACTAAGATCAGAGCAGAACTGAAGGAGACAGAGACACACAAAAAACCCTTTAAAAAAAATCAATGAATCCAGGAGCTGGTTTTTTGCAAAGATCAACAAAATAGACCACTAGCCAGATTAATAAAAAAGAAAAGAGAGAATGATCAAATAGATGCAATAAAAAACAATAAAGGGGATATCACCACAGATTCCACAGACATACAAACCACCATCAGAGACTACTATAAACAACTCTATGCACATAATCCAGTACCTGGAAGAAATGGATGAATTCCTGGACACTTACACCCTCCAAAGCCTAAACCAGGAAAAAGTCAAAACTCCATAGACCAATAACAAAGGCTAAAGTTGAGACAGAAATTAATAGCTTACCAACCAAAAAAAGCCCAGGTCCAGATGGGTTCACAGCAGAATTCTACCAGACATACAAAGAGGAGCTGTTACCACTCCTTCTGAATCTATTCCAAATAATCTAAATAGAGGGAATCCTCCCCAAATCATTTTATGAGACCAACATCATCCTGATACCAAAACCCGGCAGAGATTCAACAAGAAAAGAAAACTTCAGGCAAATATCCATAATGAACATAGATGCAAAAATCTTCAATAAAACACTGGCAAACTGATTGCAACAGCACATCAAAAAGCTTATCCATCATGATCAAGTAGGCTTCCACCCAGGGATGCAAGGCTGGTTCAACATACACAAGCCTATAAATGAAATTCACCACATAAATAGAAACAAAGACAAAAACCACTTCATTATCTCAGTAGATGCAGAGAAGGACTTCAAAAAAATTCAACAGCCTTTTATGTTAAAAACTCTCAATAAACTAGGTATCGATGGAATGTATCTCAAAATAAAAGCTTTTTAAAATGAACCCACAGCCAATTCTAAACAAAAAGAACAAAGCTGGAGGCATCACGCTACCTGACTTCAAACTACACTACAAGGCTACAGTAATCAAAACAGCATGGTACTGGTACCAAAACAGAGATATAGACCGATGGAACAGAAGAGAGGCCTCGGAGGCAATGCCACACATCTACAACCATCTGATCTTTGACAAACCTGACAAAAACAAGCAATGGGGAAAGGACACCCTGTTTAATAAATGGTGTTGGGAAAACTGGCTAGCCATGTGCAGAAAGCAGAAACTGGACCCCTTCCTGACACCTTACAATAAAATTAACTCCAGATGGATTAAAGATTTAGACATAAGACCTAACACCATAAAAACCCTAGAAGAAAACCTAGGCAAAACCATTCAGGTCATAGGCATAAGCAAGGACTTTGTGACTAAAACACAAAAACCATTGGCAACAAAAGCCAAAATAGACAAATGGGATCTAATTAAACTCCAGAGCTTCTGCACAGCAAACAAAACAATCATTAGAGTGAATCAGCCACCAACAAAATGGGAAAAAATTTTTGCAATCTACACATCTGAAAAATAACTTATATCCAAAATGTACAAAGAACTAAAACAGATTTACAAGAAAAAAACAAACAAGCTCATTCAAAAGTGGGCAAAGGATATGAACAGACACTTTTCAAAAGAAGACATATATGAGGCCAACAAACATGAAAAAATTCTCATTATCACTGATTATTAGAGAAATGCAAATCAAAACCACATTAAGATACCATCTCATGCCAGTTAGAATGTCAATCATTAAAAAATCTGGAGACAACAGATGCTGGAGAGGATGTGGTGAAATAGGAACACTTTTACACTGTTGGCTGGAGTGTAAATTAGTTCAACCATTGTGGAACACAGTGTCACACTTCCTCAAGGACCTAGAAATAGAAATTCCATTTGACCCGGCAATCCTATTACTGGGTATATATCCAAAGGATTGTAAATCATTCTGTTATAAAGATGCATGCACAGGTATGTTCATTGCAGCAACTGTTTACAATAGCAAAGACTTGGAACCAACCCAAATGCCCATCAATGATAGACTGGACAGGGAAAGTGTGTCACATATACATGGAATACTATGCAGCCATAAAAAACGATGAGTTTATATCCTTTGTAGGGACATGGATGAATCTGGAAACCATCATTCTCAGAAAACTGACACAAGAACAGAAAATCAAACACCATATGTTCTCACTCATAGGCGGATGTTGAACAGTGAGAACACATGGACACAGGGAGGGGAGCATCACACACTGAGGTCTAAATGGGGGGACTGGGGGAGGGACGGTGGGGGGTAGGGAGTTGGGGAGTGATAACATGGGGAGAAATGCCAGGCTGATGGGGATAGAGGCAGCAAACCACATTGCCAGATATTACCTATGCAACAATCCTGCATGTTCTTTACATGCACCCCAGAACCTAAAATGCAAAATTAAACATTAATGGAGAATGAACCTATAAAGCATTAAATTAGGGAAATATTCACTCTCATAGCAATTCTAGGTCTAAGAAGCTATCCTTCAATAAACACACATTTTGTAAAAATTGCCATGAAATTATTTTATAAAAGTCCATTACAAAATTCAACTACTAGAATCAGCAATTTATTGATTCCCATCTAAATGTGCATTGGCTGAGGGAAGACTGTTCTAGACTGAGCTTATCTGGGCAGCTCTGCTGATCTGGACTAGCCTCACAGATGCATCTGAGAATCTACTTGTCTAATCTAGTCTGGGATTCACTAGACAGATGTGGCTCTGCTCCACATGTCTAATCCTTCTCCTGGATCCAGTGTACTAATCTGGGCCTGTGCCTCCCATATTGATAGCAGATGCTCCAAAGCACAAAGAGAAACATGCAAAGCTTCTTAATGCCTAGGCTTGGAATTGATTCACAGTCACTCTGGCCCATTCTACTCACCAAATTCATGTGGCTAAACTCAAAATCAAAAAGAATAAAATATGCTGTACCCACATATATGGGAAAAAAGGAGCAAATACATTTTAATAATAAGTAGATAGAATATTATATAGTAATTATACAAAACACATTGCAGCAATTTCTATTAATAGCAAGTACTTGAGATGTTCATCAACAGAGAACACATTGACTAAAAAGTATTATGTTCATGTATAATTGGCAAACTATGTAGCCATTTTAAAAAGTGTTACTTATGTATGTTTTGATTATAAATACATTCCAAACATATCTTAATTGAATAAAAGTATAAACAGTGTTATGAAATAAAGGGTTAAAGTAACAAGCCTATAATCTATTTATACCCTTTACCTGGAGAAGGATTGTAGTGGGGACTACTCCCAGAAACAAAAGACGGAAAGTGATCTAGTCTAACCTTCTTTTAAATGTACCTATTTTATTTTATTTGCTAACAGATTTATTTTTTTTTCAGTAGGGTTTAGCAGAATGCACCTGGTTTTCAGAGATTGTTTAAGGGAGAACAAAGTCTGGAATCTATAAATCTATTGACAATGACTTCTTGAAGAATGTTACAAAAGCTGTGTAACTATATGAGTATAAAATTTAAAGAGTTATAAAACACGCCTCCTTTCTATTTGAGATATATTTATACCTCAACTGTTGACTTGAATTAGAGCATATCCAATAAGAGAAGAAAGGTGTGGGGCATTACCTTGGGGGATCTGAACAACTTGCTTCACCTGTGCCTCAACTATTGAATAATTATTAGCAGAGCTTGACCTTCAGTAAGATTTCTGATTTGTGTAACTTTGACTTAACAATAAAATTATTTGTATTATTCCAAGTGTGTGTAGCATTTTAGCAATTAAAAGGGATTTTCAAACAAAAGGGTACATCAAATGATGAATGGGAATCTAAAATATTTATCATAGGTAGTGAAATGTTTAAAGATACACACATTTGTCAAGGAGTAAATTCTCATATTAAAATTAAACTTTTACTGAATGATTATGTACAGTTGAAGGACCTATAAGACTTAATGTTATTAATCTTAAATTTAAAAAATAAATTGATAGCTTAAAAGCATAGAGTCTAGCACACTAAAAATTTAAACAATAAATAACTAGAAATTAAAACAAACATAATGGAGAAGAAACAAAAGAAAGTAGAATTAGTGAGCAATAACAAGTTATGATTATGCTGATCTTTGTTTCTAGAGTATACAATGAACAGCATGATATGAGTCAAAAGAAGAAAAACAGGGTTTGAATTGTGTTTGTTATATTTATTCTCACCCACTTTGATATATTGGCAAGTGCTAGCATCATAACCATGTGTTAATTAATAAATCGTAATTCTCACTGTGGGATGCATTTCTTAGCACATATACTAATTCTCAAGAAAAACACAGAAAATATAAAGTCTTTTCAAATCCCTAAGTTGGAACTTCTAATAAAAGGCTTCCTATATGCACCACAACTTGGAGGTCTCCACAAATTTTTGTATATAGATTAGAAGAATGCGAAGTTCGTCTTGGTGAAAAATTCTGGTCTTTGCCACAGGTAATGTTGATACAGGTTAACAGATCAAACTGAAAATAGAACTTTGCCTTTCAAACTGGCAAAATGGAATGACAAGTCTTGTCCCCTCCTTAATGCTGATAGTTTGAACATATAAACTCTATTTGGTCCGATAACAAAGACATTTTGCATACATTTTAAGTTCTGTATCACTTGGGAATTCAGTCTGGGTTGTTTGTAACGCAGGCCCTGTTGAATCAGATTAGCTTACATTAATTATTATGTCTTCATTATACTCCAAGTTATGCAATAAATACAAAAACAAACAAGCTTTTTTTCTTCATTGCCTCACAGAAAGTATCTCATTGTCATTTTGAAATATTTTCTTAAATTATTTAACATACCAAATAAAACATCCTTTGATCAATTGCTTGACTTGAGAGCTCTCTTTACACATTCTTCCTTTCATATACATTCTTCATTAGCCTACGTTACTGGAATCACTAGATAAATCAACCAAAGTGTGTAACTATTTTGCCTAGATTCCTAAAACTAATCAGTTTTACAATTTCAATTAGCACCCATTGCAAGCCTACTAGGCTGTTTACTGAATAACCCAGATATCACTTCAGTTTATATTTTCCAAAGTTAGGTTACATAATTGATACTTCAAATGTCTTTTAAAGTGATTAGAAAATCATACATAATTTTGCTTTGTTTTCTAATTGACTAAAAAATATATTTGCTCTGTTATCCAAAGAAACTATTTAACTTCATGGACATGAGTCTCAAATGCAATTCTGCTCTGTGATTAACAGTGAAATCAGAAAGGGGGCTGTGGAGGAAGGCTTTTAAGTTCTTACCCAAATTTTCATTATTTTCTAATATTCCAAAATAAACTGAAAAATTATTTATAAAAATGAATTAATCTATATGCAAAGACACATTTAAAGTAAACTAAATAATTACCCAACCAAATTTAGAGTATTTTCTACTTCTGGTTAATGTAAAGAAGAAGCTCTATTCTTATGCCCTAGACCCTACATATATGCACTTTTTGAAGACAGCACTGAGGAATGGCTCCATAGAAGCTTCTCTCTGTAACCTTGGTGAAATAATTTGATCTCAGCCCCCTCAGCTGCTAGCTTCAGAGCAATAATACCCAATTTCATGACATAGCTATTATTGTCCGTGATCTCCTACTTTATAGATCTAAAACTACCAGTTAGCATCTTTTCAGCCAATAACTTTCAATTTAAGAGGGCAATAAAGTGAGTTTTCCTAAGTAAAAAAATGCATTACTAGTTTATTGAAATTACAGCCTTCTATCTGTTTAAGAATATAAATCAGATGCTTGTATAAGAGCTTGTCAATGAAGTAGCACTATATTTTGATGCCAATCTGCGGAATCTGGGCATCACGGCAGCTGAAGCACTTAGGGTCAAATTTATTCTGAGGTAGGGAAAGCTCTAGATGTAAAACAATATAAAACAGAAGAGAAAGCTATTATTACTTTTTATTGTTTCATGGATTTTCTAAAAATATGTTCATATCTTCTTTCTTTATATTTTGTTTGAAGATGATTAGTTGTGAAGAAAAATTTTCAAACTAATTGTTTATGAATCCTCTCTCCCTTTATTTTGATGCTTCTATATCATCCAAGCTGTATAATGATGAGTTTTTTAGCAGACAGGAAGACAAGGCAGCAGGAATGAGGAAGGATAGAGCTATATGAATGCAAAACAATTTGCTAAATGAATTGGAAAGACGTTTTGGATTTAAGAATGGGAAATACTAACCTACATGGTGGATTTAAATTCATTCCATATATAAGTAAAGCATTTTTTAAAAAAGAGAAACTATTGGTTTGGATAATTTTATTTTGTGTCACCTATTTTCTGAAATTCTAATAATATATCAAGACAAAAAGAACACAGCATCATGTGCTGGAATTATATCTAGACTTAAGACAAATATTTCTTAGTATGTTTGTAATCAACAAAAATTGTTTTTAACTGATGATATTTCAGCAACATTACATATATCTCAAAGAAAGTTGCAAAGCATTTATTACAACTGAGGAAAACAGGAGGAAAGGAGATCTTTACAGGACTGTTTCCATGCTTGTGACTGGACCAAACCAAAACACATTATGACTCCAACAAAGGAATACATAAATTACAGTTGAAACAAATCACTTAAAATAAAACACATTTTAATACCCGCAGAAAGAGGATCAAATCCAGCAGGCAGAATCATCAGTAGATTTTTATATTTTTCTGCATGTGGCATTTTAAAAAGCTCCATCAAAACCGTTTTTAAGTTTATTATTTCAACAAGAAGGAATGTTTCTGCAAGGCTTTTGTTATTAAAGAATGTGCTTATAGTATGATAATTTATGTCTAGTTCATTAAGCAGGTGTTCTGGGCAAGATAATATAGGGGAAATGGCAAATATGAAACACGGTTTTCCATTAACCCCTCTGGCACTGACAATCTGAAGCTCTCCTTCTGAACGCTAATCCATTTTTCTTAATGCTTAGCATTTTCAGATCCTAGCTTTGGGTGCCAGAAAGGCTTTATATTTGAAGTACAAGAAAAGCAGGTGGCGATTCTGAGCACCTAGTCAGTTATCCCTTGTAAAAATCAATTGATAAACTCCTAAAAGTATCAAAAGCAGAAACCCTTTATAGAATTAGTATACACCAAACAAGGACACTTTATTCTTTATTATTAGAGCGGATGTAAGTTTCCTTTCATTACATTAATGAAAAGATTGCCTCTGTGTGTGTGTGTGTGTGTGTGTGTGTGTGTGTGTGTGTGTGTGTGTGTGTGTATATACCTACAGTTGGAAAGACTTTTTAAAAACTACCTTGGGTTACCAGATTTAATAAATAAAAATACAGATTCCAGGTTTCTGTCCCAATATGCAATGAGCTTGGAAATCATCATACCATCCTAACAGCAAGTCAAAATCTGAACTGGAAAATCAGCTATTCTGAGATCCGTCAGAGAGGTGGGGTCAAAGGACAAACTGCTACCTCCCAAATTGGAGAGAGATAGAAGAATGCAGAAATCTCTGCAGGAAACATTACCAGGGTAGGAAAATCTGGGTGGCTCAGATAATAGCTACAGTCTGATAGTTAAGACTCTATGGGGCAAGTGACAGGGGCCCCAACATTATGGTGAGTTTTACCTCAAAGAACTCCACCAGGTTTTCATAGAGAACATTAGAGGGCAGTCTTCTTGTGCTTTCTGCAGCAGAAAGAGGAAAAAGAACCCAGGGGTTTCTTTTCTTTTTAACATCACTTACCCTCCAAACAATTCTACCAGAGCCTCAAACTGTTGGTTTTTTTCAGAAGCTAACTGATTGGAGAGAAGGGAAATACCCAACTTTAGCCCATTCCTGAATAGTAATTCTCTTCCACCCAAGAGGGAAGAAACCTAAGAACTTGTAAAGTTTACAATTAGGAGGCACAAGACCACTGAAAGACTAAGAACTAATGACAGAACGATAAAACGCTTCCCTTTCTTCACACTTTGCCACCACATTACTAAAACCCTATCTAAGCAGTTCTTTTTACCCAGCACAGCATGTTCAGCTATCAGGAAAAAATACAAGACATAGCAGAAGGCAAAAACAAATACAAACAAACAATTTTAAGAGATAGAACAAGTATAAGAACCAGATTCAGAAATGGCAAGGATGTTGGAATTATCAGACTGAAAATTTAAAACAACTACGGATAATGTGTTAGGGCTCTAATGAATAAAGCAGACAGTATGCAAGAACAGATAGGCAATGTAAGCAGAGCGATTAAAATTCCAAGAAAAAATTCAAAAAGAAATGCTAGAGATGAAAAACACTAACAAAAATGAAGACTGCCTTTGATGAGCTCATTAGTAGATTAGACCACAGCTGAGAAAAAAAATGCTCAGCTTGAAGATATTTTCATAGAAACTTCCAAAAATGAAAAGCAAAGATGACAAGAAAAACAAAACAGAGTATCTGAGAACTCTCAGGAACTACAGGATAACAACAAAATTGGTGTAACATACAGGCAAACGTAATACCAGAGGAGACAAAAATTAGAGAGGAACAGAGAATATATTTGAAGCAATAATGACAAAGAATTTCTGCCATATTAATTTTGGCTGCCAAACCGCACATTCGGGAAACTCATAAAACAAAAAGCAGAATAAATGCCAAAAACACTATCTAAAGGAATATTATATTCCAAGTACAGAAAACCAAATATAAAGAAAAAATCTTGAAAGAAGCCATTGGGGGGGAGAATGGCCTTATCTATAAAGAAGCAAATATTAAAATTATAACTAACTTCCCCTCTAAACAATGCAAGCAAGAAAAGAACACAATAAAATATTTAAAGCGTTGGAAAAAAAATCAATCTAGAATGATGTGCCCAGTGAAATTAGTTTTCAAAGATGAAGAAGGAACACTTTCTCAGACAAACAAAAATTGAGTACTTTATTGCCAGTAGACCTACCTTGAGGGAATTTTAAAAGAAATTTTTCAGAGAGAAGAAAAATGATATAGGTCAAAAACTCAGATCCACATAAAGAAACTAAGAACATGAAAGAAGGAATAAGTGAAGATAAAATAAAAACTCTTTTATTCTTAATTGATCTAATAGATAATAGTTCAAAACAATAAAATAATTTATTTAATGTGTGTGAATGTTTATACATAAATAAAATGAGTGATGGAAATTCAACAATTATATAAGATACAGGAGAGATAAATTAAAACTATTTTGTTATTATATAATATTCATGCTACCCATGAAGTGGTTTACTGTTATTTGAAAGTATACTTGGATTAGGTGTAAAAGCACATTGCAAACTCTAGAGCAACCACTAAAAAATGTAAAAAAGGAAATATAACGGACATGCTAAGAAAGGGTCAAAAATGGAATCATATGAAATGATCGATAAATTCACAAAAAGCAAAAAAAAATAGAAGACAAAAATAGGAACAAAGAACAAAAGGAATGAAAACTATTGATAGATATTAATCCCAGCTATATCTATAATTAGTTATAACATCAATGGCCTAAGTACAACAATTAAAAGTTGAAGAATGAGTGGATCAAAAAGAAACTCTCAAATAAATGTTGTGTACAAACATACCACTATAAATATAAAGATTATAGATTAAGATTAAATGGTTGGAGAAATGTACAATTATAAAACTAAAGAAAACAGGAGTAGATATATTAATTTCAGTCAGAGGAGACTTCAGAGAAAGGACAGTTATCAAGGATAAAGAGGTAATTACATAATAGAAAAGGAGTCAATATTCCAAGAAGATAAAACCATCCTTAATGTGTAAGCACATAAAAAGAGAGTGTCAGAATACAAGAGGCAAAAACTGCAGGGAGAAGTATGTGAATTCATTATTATTGCTGGTGATTTCAACATCTCTCAATCAGAAATAGAGCAGCAGTCAGAAAATCTGTAAGGACATAGTTGAATTCAGCAGCACCATCAATCAACTAGATATAATTGACATCTATTGAATACTTGAACCATAAACAGCAGAATACACATTCTTAATCTTACATGGAACATTCTCTAAGATAGACCACATTCTGAGCCATAAAATACACCTTAGCAATTTTTAAAAAGTAGAAATCATACATTGTGTGCTCTTAGACCACAATGGAATTATACTAGAAATCAGTAACAGAAAGATAACTGGAAATTGCTAAAATACTTGAAAAATAACACACTTCTAACTAACATACAGATTCCCCCCACCAAAACAAGAAAATTTTAAAAATATTTTAAGCTAATTGAAAATGAAAACACAAATTATCAAAATTTGTAAGGGACATCAAAACCAGTGCTTAGAAGAAGACGTGTAGCATTTCATACATGTTTTCAAAAATAAAAAAGAGATAATATCAATAATCTAACTTTTCCACCTCAGGAAACTGGAAAAAGATGAGCAAACTACATCAAAATTAAGCAGAAGAAAATAAATATTAAAAATTACAGCAAGTATTTTAAATTAATACTTTAAATATTAAAAATAAATAATAAAACTTATGGAAATGTAATTACAGCATTTAATTAAAATTTTGCTGTAAATGGGAGGGGTAAATTTGGATATAAATCAATGGGGGGAAAGTAAAACCCAAAGCTGGTTTTCTGAAAAAAATAAATAATATTGATGAGAATCTAGCCAGGTGAACTAAGAAAAAAAGACATATGGCACAAGTTTCTCTCAACAGAAATTAAAGAAGGGACATCACTATAGATTCTATGTTTATTAAAAGGAAAATAAAGAAATACTATGAACAATGCTACACCTACAAACTTGATAACCTGGATGAAATGAAACAATTCCTTGAAAGACAAAAATCTGAAAAATGTTACAAATAGAAAATAGACAATGAATAGGTTTATGTCTATTTAAGAAATAAATTTAATAGTAAATAACCTTGCAGAAAAGAAAGTATCAGATTTATATGGGTAGTGAATTCTACCAAACATGAGAATTTTTAAAGTCAAAGATTTATGTAAATTCTTTACAAGCTATTCCACAAAATAGAAGCAGAGAAAAAGCTTCCTATCTCATTACATGAAGTCAGCATTACCTTAATATCAAAACTATGCAACTGTATTACAATAAAAGAAAATTTCAACCAATATCTCTCAAGAGCATACATGTAAAAAATTTTTAAATAAAGTATTAACAAATCAAATCCATTGATGTATAAAAAGAATTATATACCATGGCCAAGTGGGACTTATTCCAGTTACATTATACAAGAATTGTTCAATATTCTGAAATCAATTAATGTAGTTCATTATATCAACAGTGTAAAGAATAAAGGGTAGATGATTCCATCAATAGATATAGAAAAAGCGTTTGATAAAATCCAACAGTCATTTGTGACAAAAACTGTCAGCTAACTAGAAACAGGGAAGCACTTCCTCAACTTGATAAAGGATCTACAGAAAACCTATAGCTAAATTATATTTAATGTTTAGAAATTAGAGCTTTCATGCTAAGATCAGGAATGAGACAAAGATGTTCCCTCTTATCATTGATTTTATCAGCATACTTGATGTCCTAGATAATCTACTAAAACAAGAAAATGAAATAAAATTAATACAGACGGGATTAGAAGAAATAAAACTATCTTTGTTCATAAATGACATGATTGATTGTTGAGAAAATCTGAAGTACTCAGACAAAAACTTCTGAAACTAATAACTGATTATAGCAAGCTTGCATTATACAAGGTGAATATGGAAAATCAATTATTTTCCTACAAACTGGCAATGAATAAATAGAATTTTAGGTTAAAATGCAATACTATTTACACTGTCATCCAAAAGAATAAACTATTTTGGTGTAAATCTAACAAAATATATATAACATCTACTTGAGGAAGACTACAAAGCTCTAATAAAAAAATCAAAAATAAATAAGTGGAGAGATACTCCATATTTATGGACACTAAGACCCAATATTGTTAAGACATCTCAGTTTTTCTCAACTTGATCTGTAAATTTGTCATAATCTCAATGAAAATCCTATTAAATAATTTTGTAGATATCAAAAAGCTAATCGAAAATTTTATCTAGAGAAAAGATTCAAAAGATCCGACACAATAGTGATGGAGGTGATGGAAAACTGACACTACATAACTTCAAGACTTAATGTAAAGTGACAGTACTTAAGACATTGTAGTATTGACAATAATACACAAACATATCAAAGGAACAAAATAATTCAGAAATAAACCCACATCGACACAATCAACTATCTTTGACAAGAGAGCAAGGGCAATGCAATGAGATAGTCAATAGTCTATAATTTGCATTTAGAGCCACAGCACTGGATGAAATTACAAAGGGGATGAATGCACATGGACAGGACAAGGCCCAAGGAGTGCAGTGAGTTCTAGAATATCATGTTGGAGGAATGAGATGAAACTAGCAAAGGACATCAACAAAAATAAATAAATAATAATAATAATAATAATGGCCATTTCAGTAAAATGAAAGCCAGTGTTCTTGATGCAATATAAATAATAAAAAAGAGAGTTATCATTATGTGTCAAGTGTTACTGATCAGTCAAATAAAATAAAGCCTGAGAACGGACTTGCAGAGGATCTTGGAAATCTACATCATTAAATTAAATATATGAAAGTACTTACACAGACCTCATACATAGTAATTATTCAACAAAGCTGAAATTTTTATACACCAGCATTCATATTTATGCTTGAATCCTAGATGGAGTTTATATTGTGAAACAGAAACTGCTCAAACAAGGAAGAACAATGTTTTGTAAGTTTTTTACTGTATAGCCCAGGATTCCAAGATGTATCTACACGTAAGAAAACAGAGCAGCTAACTTTCTAAACCCTTCGAAAGATGTTTATTGTTATGACAGAACATTATTTCTCTGACCTTTATTCTACCAAGTCAACCTGGCATTCTGTCTCCTTAACAACTTTCACCAGCAACTTTCTCTATGTAAAAGTGTGTAATCCAGAAAACACCTGACAAGATATTAGGAGAATAGTCTTGGTAGCCTAATACATAGTGAAAGAAACTTTCTAGGAGTCAGATCTAACAGCGGTTAAAATTTGACACTCCAGAATCAACCTGCCTGAATGTGAAGCCCAGCTCCATTACTGATTAGCTGTGTAAAATTTATACTTTCATTTCTTTTACAACATAGAAAGCAATAGTAATAACAGCAATAATTATAAGGTTGTGAGGATTAAATGATTTAAAATGTTAAAATTGCTTAGAATGATGCCTGATAGAGTAAATAAAGCTGCTGATTTGTATAAATGAATGAGCTTGAAAATCATCTGCAGAGACTGTTAAAAATATACAGCTCCAGGTCCATCCAGACCTACTGAGTTAGAAACAGCAAAGTAGAATCAAGAAATATATGTTATTAAAACAAATGTCCTGGTGTTGGTGGCTAGACCTCTTTGGGAATGGCTTATTTCCCACTCAAAAAACTTACTGCAGGTACTTAGTAAGATAGATAACATTTGTACAAGTGTTTGCCATAATTACAGGTTTTCATTTACTACTAAAGATTGGGTGAAAGAAAGACGCAAGCACTTAACTGCAGCAGAATAGAGAAATACATCTCAGAAGAGTATTCGAGCACTGTATCATTGGGCAAAGAGCAGAATTGGTCCCAGAAAAACAAACGACAATGAGATAAATATCCGCAATATAAATAAATATAACCGTATTCAAATTGAGCCAAGGAAAAAGGGTAGCTTGGGAAAGAACACAGGAAAATAAAGAGAAATTCAGGCACTATTTGAAGTATTAAGAGAAAATTTTTCTTTTTTGCCAGGTGCAGCGGCTCACACCTATAATCCTAGCACGTTGGGAGGCCAAGGCAGGTGGATCACTTGAGGTAGGGAGTTCAGGACCAGCCTGACCAACATAGTGAAACCCTGTCTCTACTAAAAATACAAAAAAAATTAGCTGGGGGTGGTGGCAGGCACCTGTAATCCCAGCTACTCAGGAGGCTGAGTCAGGTGATTTGCTTGAACTTGGGAGGTGAAGGATGCAATGACCCAAGATCATGCCATTGCTCTCCAGCCTAAGCGACAAGAGCTAAACCCTGTCTCAAATAATAATAATAAAGGGAAATATTAAGAGAAGAACAAACTTAAAAATGAACAGAAATCTGCAAAAAAGAAAACTACATGGAAAGGGTTAAATAAAATACTGTATATCTAAAATGATTACATATAACTGTCAAAAACAATATTAAATCACTATATGAGTAACATAAAGCTGTACAAGGTAGTCTTTTTTTATAACTATACATTTCATCATCCAAATATAACTATTATCACTATAATAACTAATTATTATGGAAAAACCAGAATACAAAGACAAATAAAAGAGAACAAATAAACTGTTGTTTTAGCACCACTCAGAGAGAAGCACATGAAATTAAGATACTTTATGCTTATATTTATATATGTGTGAACATAGATGTATGTATGTATGTATATATAAATATTGCAATATCTTCTATACTAGTACCATGTCAGTTTCATTGATTTCCTTGTTACTCTTATTTATCACCCGTTTTTCCTTCACTTTGTAACTAAAAGAATTATCTAAAACAAATATCTGATTATGTTTTCATGAAATTTAAAATACTTCAATATCCTCTCTTATCCCCAGGATCAAATTGGAAACCTTAATATGTCTGCAAAGGCCATTTGTGCTAGAGTTCTGGCTACTTTCCTACTTCCTCCTTCTCTCTAACTACTCTAGTTATACTTACTCAAGTTTCTCACAAGTGGCAGGATTCCTCTTCCCTTCAGGGCAAGAGACCTATGCTCCAGGAACGTTCCTGTTCCCCCTCCTCTTCCTGAATAACTCTTACTCATTCAACTCTGTAACATTTTGAACCTAATGTTTCTCAGAGTAGAAGTACAAAAAAAGTATTACTTTTTCCTAAATATTAGAAATAATGCTTCCAATATTTAAAAAAAGAAGCTAAATTTATTTTTTCTGGAAACCAAAAATAATACACACCTCTGTGAGATTATATAATGAGAAAAATAATCCTAACTTCAGAGAAGGAGGAAAAGGTAAACAGATGAAACATTTATAAAGAACTCAGTATGTCCTATATGCATTGCAAGTAAAAGTCTCACATAATTATCAAATAAATGACGAAATATGTATTTACCCTATTTTACAAATGAGGAAACTAAGAATCAAAGAGGTTCCTAAAGTTTGCTAAAGCCAAACTGGATCTCATCCTAGAGCTGTCTGAATACAAAACTTGTACATTTTTTCACTACTTCCTCCACCTCAGCAGCTCGGCCCTCCACGAATAACTCTAACACAAAGCAGAATGTGATTGGCATGACAAGAAAACGAAACATACAATGTGGCAGGAGTCCTTTGAAAGCAACATCTTTCAGTAGAACTCTATCTGGTTTTAAAACAATGTTAGAGAAGCATAAAAGAGGATTCAGAAAACTTTCCCAGGGGAGGTGGTATTTGAGTTGGGCTGGGAACTCGAAATGACTCAAAGACTCAGAAATGAATCATAAGGAGCAAAACCAGAAAGGATCATATTAGAAACAAAAGCCATGAAAGTGCTATATTCACAATCAGAGAGGTTTCACACATCCGGCCCGGCCCTCCTATACAACATTTCTAACTGTCACAGATGACTTGGCAGGGGCAGTAACTCGTGACATTTCAGGGAAGGCAGTTGATCAAATTCTTACTGGCTAAGATGTAATGCGTTCCTGAAGAACTTGTCAGTCTGCTGGAATCTAGAGAACTGCCTTTGGGTAGATGAAGAGTAGACTATCTGTCCTTCATATCTACTGAGGACAGAAAGAAGCACTTAAATAAAATGGCGTCAATGAATGACAAGATATATAACAGGTTACAGCCTTCTCTAATAGAATAAACTGCCACATTTTGAAGCAAATTGCAAAGGCAAGTTAAATACCTTCATCTGTTATTTTGAATTAAAATTTGACAAATTCTCATAGCAAATACACATGTGCTTTATAGATTTTTTAAAGGCATCACCAATAAGGATTCTTATTGAAAGACGCTAAAGTTGGAGTGTGAAACAAGAAGTAAATTCAAGTAGATCAAAAATACAAAATACATTATCTTTCCAAAATATTTTTTCAGGCACTTTCAGGCATACAAAAGATTTATAAGTTCTGCGTTATAAAATACATATAAAAGTTATATTTTCAACCACTTATTTGAATGACAAATGCAAATATTACTTGATAATTTATTAAGATAAATAGCTATAATTATATCAGATATCTATTTGAAATAAACAGATTTAAATTTTACCACAAGCATAGTGCTTAAGTTAAAAAAAAGCATATATTTACTTGCTTAATTACATCTCTTTATTAACTATTTTATTCAGTTGGGTTGGACGACAATGACTAAATGTTTCTTGCATTTCAAATATTCAAAGTTAGTAGAAAAAGACACATGGCCCACCCTTTCACCTCCGCAAGCAGGAACAGAACGGCTACCATATATATAAAGTAACACCATCATAAGATGAATGCATCTTCCTAAAAGAAAGTCCCATTCCTCATTTTGTAAAATATTTTATTAAATCAAAACTGAAGTCATTTCAAGAGTGACTAAAATGTACACATATATCTCTCTTCTTCTTTTAATTTTGACACAGAGTCTTGCTCTGTTGCCCAAGCTAGAGGGCAATGGCATGATCACTGTTCACTGCAACGTCAACATCCTGGGCTTAAGGGATCCTCCCACCTCAGCCTCCTGAGAAGCTGGGACCACAGACATATGCCATCACAGCTGGCTAGTTTTTATTTATTGTAGAGACAGGGCTTTGCAATGTTGCCTTGGCTGGTCTCACACTCCTGGCCTTAAGCAATTCTCCTGCCTTGGCCTCCCAAAGTGCTGGGCTTACACATGTATCTTTCAATGAAGAGATTATCTAATTATCTGAGTAATTCAAAATTACAAACTCCTCAGCCCATCTCTGGTCAGAGCATTTGCTCCTTTTGCAGAAAATGTTCTCCATGGCAACATGTGGCTGGCTCTATCATTAGCCCTTGGTTCAAAATTTACTTCTTCAGAGAAGCTTCTTCTGACTACTCTATACAAACAACACACACACACACACACACACACACATACACACACTACACTACACTACACTATATTAGCATATTTTATTAAATAAGGGTTTTCAAAGAGTGATCCAAAGACATCTGGGGAACTACCAGACTCTCTCGTGGATATTTTGCAATTCAAAATTACATTCATAATAATACTAAGACATAATTGTAAGTTCTCATTGTTTCATGAGAGCCCAAAGTATAAAAGTTTATTGATATGGTTTTGGATTCCATATTGCAACTAACCTTTAAGTTATAAGCATCATATGAAAAACATCTCAACATCACTGATCATTAGAGAAATGCAAATCAAAATGACAATGAGATACCATCTCACACAAGTCAGAATAGCTATTATTAAAAAGTCAAAAAATAACAGATGCTGGTGAAGTCTCAGAGGAAAAGGAATGCTTATACATTGTTGGTGGGATTGTAAATCAGTTCAACGATTGTGGAAAACAATGTAGTGATTTCTCAAAGAGCTAAAAACAGAAATACCATTTGACCCAGCAATCGCCTTACGGAGTATATACCCAATGGAATATAAATCATTCTTTCATAAATATACATGTACATGTATGTTCACTGCAGCACTATTTACATTAGCAAAGACATGGAATCAACCTTAATGCCTATCAATGCTAGGTTGGATAAAGAACATGTGGTACATATACACCAGGGAATATGATGCAGCCATTAAAAAGAACAAGGTCATGTTCTTTGCAGGTACATGGATGGAGCTGGAGGCCATTATCCTCTGCAAACTAATACAGGAACAAAAAATCAAATACTAATGTTTTCACTTATAAGTAGGAGCTAAATGATGAAAACACAGGGATGCGTA
>NW_016107337.1:4092011-4098245 GCF_001604975.1 Cebus imitator
CTCCCCTATTTCCCCCCAACTGACCCCAGTGTGTAGTGCTCCCCCAAATGCCCATCGACCATAGGTTGACTTTTTATATAAAAGCATATCCATGATAAATAAGAATTTTTCTGTTAGGTCTTTTTATTTCCCCCTGAGAATTTAATCTTAGACAGGTAGAATAAACAAACATCTGCCATAAGACCCTACAAAGAATGTTGATGGCAAATCAGCAATCTTTACAGTCAATAGGGACAGGTGTACCAAGAAGATCAGGCTAGTTAGTTCCATCAGCTCAGGAAATGGATTGATCCCAAAGGCAATGAAAGGGAGACTTGACCATCTGCAACTCTCAGGAAGATAAATAAATCAGATTCAGATGTCTGTTGCAACTCTGGATATGATCAGAATGTTCCTAATTCTTTATATCATAAAATAATGACATATAAGATATTGTTGCCAACTGGCACAAATGGTTTTACCTGGAAGTTAGTCAAAGGAAATAAATTGTTTTATTGTTGTTTTTATCCCAAAATATCTTTAACCATGCTTCTGTTTTAGCAAAAAAAAAAAAAAAAAAAGAAGGGTATGTACTAGTTATATATTAAAGGACACAATATAAATACTGTTGTATAGAATAGTAAAGTATTGCTTTTAGAATAGCACATCCTAGTTTTGGATCATTTCTACAGAGTAGTAGTGTGGAAAATCCCCCATTTCTAATATTTCTTTCCATAGTAAAGAAGTTCACTGGCTCTATCTATCATGGTTTATCTTATCCTTCTTTCATTTTTTCTCTAATTATTAATATAAAAGGAAGAATTACCTGAGAATAGAACAGATCTTTCATCTGGCCTTCTTGGAAGTGAGCTGCATTCGGGAAACATATGTTTTAGTCTGCTTCCATGCCACAAATTGTAAGGAAGCCTTCCAGAGTGGATGGGAAAAGGCCTGCCCCAGCAAGCCCTGTTGTATCTTTCAAGTCCAATACTGTCCATAAATACAAACCGCATAATCCTATCTAACCTTCAGCCGTCACAAAAGTGATGTTTTGGCTTCTATATGCTGACCTTCTCATTTTATTTCTCAATTGGTTCAAGATATCAGTAGAGAAAAATACTATTTACTAGGGACCCTTTAATGCCTCAACATTTGGCATTTCCAACTTCACTCACAGTAAATACAAATTTACAAATAAAATTGTTGAGTACAATTATCTCTCACATTTCTATAGTCTGGAAATTAATGAGATTGCTGGCTGTCACCTCACAGTGCATCTAATAAGCCAGAGAAAAAGAGAGAATGAGGAAGCCATCAGCTTGGGGATTTAACACAGTGACTACAGTTGACCGTTGAACAGCACAGGTTTGAGCTGCACAGGTCCACTTATACCTGGTTGTTTTTCAATAAATGCCACACCACATGTGCCTGCATTTCCTGCCTCCCCTTTTACCTCCTCCATGTCTTTTGCCTCTGCCATCTCTGAGACAGCAAGATCAACCCCTACTTTTCCTCTTCCTCAGGCTACTCAATGTGAAGACAGATAGGATGAGGAATTTTATAGTGACTCACTTCCAATGAATTAGTAGCAAATATATTTTCTATTCCTTATAAGAAAATGATTTTCTTAATAACATTTTCTTTTCTCTAGCTTATTTTATTGTAAGAATACAGTAGATAACATATTAAAATACAAAATATGTGTTAATGGCCTGTTTGTGTCATCGGTAAGGCTTGCAGTCAATTTTAGGTTATTAGTCATTGAGTTTTGGGGGAATCAAAAGTTACCCAGAATATTTGTGCTGGGGTTTGCTCTTCTAACTCCCAGATTACCTAAGAGTCAACTGTAGTTTTCTATTCTCCTTTCTGAATGATAAACTCAGGAAATACCTTCTGCCATTGAGGGGGGAAAAAAACTATTATAGAGCTCTTCTGTCCTTTAATGCCAGGTCAAATCTGATGGATTAATAGAAATGAAGGTTGGCAAGACCTGTGTTTGCACTTGCTGGAACCATGAAACTACAATGGGATAATGAAGTGCAGCTAGTAAACGCTACAGGCAAAACTATAGTTGCAAGAACACAAAAGTTGCCTTTCTTTACTTCATTTTGCTATTGTGTGAAGACCATTATGAAGACTAACTTTGTTCAAATTAAAAAGCAGTCTATTTTACATAAGATAGATGATCATAATAGTTGACGACACTTTTTTAAGGGAAATGCTGCTGGAAAATTTACAAGGCGAAGCAGGCCTAAACAGCTGCATCTGTTGGAATAGGTCTTTGCAGCTGCACAAAACCCAGAATAAATGACAAGCAATTCTTCTCATTCATTCTTCT
This sequence comes from Cebus imitator, assembly GCF_001604975.1. Lineage (NCBI taxonomy): Eukaryota > Metazoa > Chordata > Mammalia > Primates > Cebidae > Cebus > Cebus imitator. The sequence goes on from NW_016107337.1 coordinate 4,094,329, forward strand.
ATTACTCCTAAATCTTCAGACTCATATTTTATAATTCAATGTTATATTTTTTCTTATTGAACTGCCAAGGAAAACATAATTTTGCTAAAGATTATAAAATAAAGTGGACAGACATTTTGTCATAGGTAAGGAAAAGGAGAAAAGTCATCAGATTTTAGGCTCTGATTTAAAAAAAAAAATAAGTATTTTCAAGTGTTTTACCTATGTCAGCACATGACCTTCAGAAGGGTTAATAACAAAACCATGATTTCATAATCAAGAAATAAATTTTGAGGCCCAAATTAACACTGTCAAAGCAATAATGCCATATTATAAAAACAGCACTGTAGTGTCTAAAGTTCCTTATTTCTAAAAGTTGGGCAGTTTAACCCCCTGTGGTCAAATGAGCCTCCCTACAAATCAGGAGACAACTCCACACTATACATAAGCTCTTAGAGCTCAAGCATCATCATCTGTAAAATAAGTATATGAGAACTGCTGAAATTTAAGGTTTCTTTTAACTGTAAGATTATCTATATCTATTAACTACATTTATTGTAAGAGAAACAGATGGATAACAGGCACTTGTGCTGAGGAAAATGTGAAAGAAAACAAAAAGCCAGTAGTAATGGTATCTGAACAATTTACAGAAGAAGGAAATCTAGTTATTTTGCTTTTCCTACTGTGCTGCTTCTTTAAGTAATTATACTACTAGTTCCTGATGCTAAAGTTTTCATTTACATTGTCCTCATTTAAATACATCAATTAAAGAAGATGCATTTAAAAAAAAAATTATATTATTGGTTTCCCCTTATTTGAAAAGTGCTACATGTTCATTGTTTTAAATTCCAAGACTCAAATAAGGAAAATAAAAGTTATCAATAATCCTATCATCCAGATCTAACTATTGTTACCATTTTTGTAAAGGAGTATGTATATGAAATTTGAAATAAGCTCCCACATATTGACTTATCAAGTGGTACTAAAGGGCTTTGAAAATGGATCACTGTTTAGGATTGTTTTACTACATATTCTCAGTGGTCAAACTGAAATTGGAATTATAAAAATAAAGAAAACATTTCCAAATAAATAATTATCAAGATTCCAGAATTGATACTGGGAAAACTGGTATAGGAAGGGAGGAAGAAAAAAAAAACTTTTACACTACAATTTGCTGAGCAGAATGGACTAAGAAGTTGAATGCCCCAATTAAGAGAGTTCCACGTATTCATTACCCTGTTAAATGGCATGCCTGCTTAATTGCAATAATCAGCAAGGCAGAGACTTAGCTCAGTGCATTTAAATGACTCCTAATAATAGATAACTGGCATGCCCATCTCATTTAAATGGCACACCTGGTGTTATCTCTCTGCTTTGTTTCCAGGAATTAGCTGTATGATATTTACTCACATTAATGTCCGTGGGCAAAGCTTTTATTGTTTCCTCACTGCTACACTATGGGATTGCTAAGAAAGTATTATCAGAGTTTTAGTTTCCTTCATGACACCTTTATCAAGTAATTGCACATTTGACACTGAAAATCCAGAGTGGTAGACTGAGTTTAATGATACACTTAGAGCTCTACTGAAGAGTATATGCTTAAAGAGAGCACCTTCAATTTTATGAAGTACCTATTTTTCAGCCTTACAATTATACATTTGATGTCACATTGAGCTATTATGGCAAAATTTCATTGATAAGAATGACAACAAAACACAAAATGTCACCCTCAAATGAGCTTAGTTCAAATTATCCAATTAAATTTTAACTGCTAAAAAACAGATTCTCTACTAAACCTGCTTCTTTAGGCAAATAACCATTAACACTACTGTTCTGATGGGAATAAACGGTGTAGAGCTTTTATTCAATGCAAATCTTACAAGCTAAAATTAAAAAAAATAATTTTTGGATCTCAATACTGTTACCCAAAAAGTTCTTAGTATTTTAATAATTGAAATGTGAAATGTATTTAAAAAAAAGGTCTCCTGCTGTCTGATGACCATTGAAAGATATGTAGCACTCTATCAGTTGTTAATATCCCACTATTAGTTCTTAACAAGAAAGTGAACTAACCTAGACTGCTGGTAACTCTTTCCTAAACCCAACCCTAGGGAAGTGACACAATCAATAAAGAAATTGTTGGATCTAAGAAACTGATGGGAAATTTTTTAGAATTTTCATATTTATGTCCCTTTGATAAAGAGAGATGGCAATCCAGAAATAGAAAAAACAAAAAAGAGCTTCTAGTTAAGTTATTTTCTGTCTCTACATTGTACTGTGCTAATTGATGTGTGAGTTAACACCATGAGCCATGAAGACATGTACAACAGGGTAATATCAAGGTAATTGTCACAGGTTGGGGTCTTCTGAGGCAAGGGCCGAGATAGAAGTTTGGGGTTCAATGGGTTTATTAGAGACCAATGCCTGTGAAGGGAGGGAAGCTAAGCCAGCTTTGGGCAGAGGGAAAAGTCAAACCACGATACAGGCTTAACATATCTTTGACCTAACCAGTAGACAGTTTGGGAGTGAGTATTACCAAGACAGTGGCTGGTATTAAGCTGAAATGGCTTACAAACTTATACCCTTTCCTCACCCAATCACCACATGTGGATTTCCCTGGAAAGAGAACAACCTGTTGAAGCAGCTCTTTGCTTCTGATGGAGACTACAGAGGAACTGACAGTTGGAGGTTGCCCTCTGATTGCAATCTTAATCAAGTTGTTTCCTGAAGTCGGGTTGGTTGATACATCTTTTGTCTACTACAGTAGCCTAATAGCAAGGGTAATGAGTGGATAACAATATCTGCAGACGGACCCACTAGCAAACATAAAAATACCCTGAAACAAAGGGTCTAAATTTGCTTTCTTCATTATATGCCTTTTATTGTCTCTTAAAACCTTTTCAGTAAGTCTTCATTACACTAAGTGGTGACATAGAGTAATCAGAATAGTGTTTATCAAAGTCACAAATGACTTTCTTGTTGCCCAAACCTTGATCAATGTTTAGTGCTTTTCTCACTGAACCTATTGGTGGTGTTGACTCAGTTGGCTACTTTCTCCTTGAAACATTTTGTTCACTTGATCTTTAAGACATCACTTACTATTAGTTCACCTCCCACCTCAGTTTATTCTGTCTCAGTCTCCTTCGCCATTTCTTCTAATCTTTGACATGTCCCAACTCTCAGCATTCAGGCTTCTTTTTTGTTTCCATCTTTAACTCCTATGACAATTACTTGCAGTCTTGTGTCTTTAAATACTGTCTCTATAGCCATTACTTGAGCTTCACATATTTAACTGTCTGATAAACATCTATCTTCGCCTATTTAATGTGCATCTTAACCATGAAATATCCAAACTGAATTTTTAATTTTTCTTCCAAAACTCCAATTAACTCTGTTTCTCCTCCTCTTCCCCATCTCAGTTTTAGTCACACCATTCACCCTATAATTCAGGAAACTTTTGAGTCATTTTTTTATTCTTTTCTATCATCAAATCCATTTAGCTAACACAAACTAATCCATCAATAAATATTGTCATAACCATATTCAAAATATATTTAGAAGCTACCTATTTCTCATGAATTCTACTGCTATCACCTTTTTTCAATCTAGCAACAATTCTCACTTAGGCTGTTGCAACAACCACTTGATTATTCTTTCTGCTTCTCTCTTTCTATAACTTCCACATTTTATTCTCAACACAAAGGTAGAACTTTTTAACTATTTCTTTTTATTTTCCCCCATTTATTTTATTGCATTTTAGGTTTTGGGGTACATGTGAAGAACATGTAAAATTTTTGCATAGGTACACATGTGGCAGTGTGATTTGCTGCCTTCCTCCCCATCACCTACATCTGGCATTTCTCCCCTTGCTATCTCTCCCCAGCTCACCACCCCCCACCGTCCCTCCCCTATTTCCCCCCAACTGACCCCAGTGTGTA
>NW_016107337.1:4098732-4138413 GCF_001604975.1 Cebus imitator
TGAGATAGTATCTCAATGTTGTTTTGATTTGCATTTCTCTGATGACCAGTGATGATGAGCATTTTTTCATGTTTGTTGGCCTCATGTATGTCTTCTTTTGTGAAGTGTCTGTTCATATCCTTTGCTCACTTTTGAATGGGCTTGTTAGTTTTTTTCTAAATACTATTTTAAAATAGAATACAGTGTATTCGTCCATTTTCACACAACTACAAAGGACTGCCTGAGACTGGATAATTTATAAAGGAAGGAGGTTTAATTGACTCACAGTTCAGAATGTTTGAGGAGGCATCAGGACACTTACAACCATGGCAGAAAGCAAAAGGGAAGCCAGGCACCTTCTTCACAAGGTGGCAGGAAGGAGAATGGATGCCAGAGGAACTACCAAAAACTTATTAAAAAAAAAAAAATCAGATCTCCTGAGAACTCACTCACTATCATGAGAACAGCATGAGGGAGCTGTCCCAATGATCCAATTACTTCCACCTCATCACTCCCTTGACATCTGGGGATTATGGGGATTACAATTCAAGAGGAGATTTGGGTGGGGACACAAAGCCTAATCATATCATACAGCAAACTCATATCTCATATATATATATACATAAACACACACACACACATCTCACACATACATATGTGTGGTGGGAAGTAATTGTGTTTGTATAATTCAAAAGTAAAGACAAAAATAAATGACAGGCAGTCTAAGTGCATATATATGTGTATATATATATATATATATATATATATACATATATGTATGTGTGTATACATATATTTTTCAAAGAATTAACAGCAAGTCTTAAAAACAACAATATAAAAACCCTAATGAATAATTCTAGTAGAGTCTTTGCTGCAATAGACATATTGTTGAGAAGCTTTGAATGTCTGTGAAATGTCTTGACATTTAGAAAAACTTGTGGATTTTCTGTACGAGATATGAAAAACATTCTTAGCAGGAAGGTATATGAGAAAAACTGATTGTCCAAAACTGCTCCTCGATGGAGTTGTAATAGTAAGTAAAATATTTGAAATTGTATTTATTTATTCATATAGTAAACTCTTGCAAACCTCATTTGTTTATCCAAAATGCAAAGTGGTTTAGAAATGAAAACTCACTGTGAGAGTGGTTATAAAAGTAAAAATATTTGATAAAGCCAAAGAGAATAATGATTCTAAGCCATGTAATAGTAGTCCCTTTGTCAAATTATATGTTGCATTTGTATGCACATATTTAAGTTTTTGAGAAGCCCACAATATATGTTCCTTAATGTCAAAATCTATTCCATTACTGACCTGCCTGAAAAAGAAGGCCACAGGCTTTGAGACATAAGTTTTTAAGAATTTTATTTCTTCTACCATTCACCAGCCATATGACCTCGATTAACTTTCTTCAGTTTCAACTTTTACGTTTGTAAAAGAGTTAAGTCACGTATTTTTCGAATTGTATTATTGTGAAATGAGGTAATATTTACAAAGGACGCATTAATCAATAATGCTATTCCATCATCCCTATGCACACCACTCCCTACTGGTTCCCCCAGTCTCTTGTAAAATTGCCTTCTTTTCTTGATTGTACTGCAATCCGAAATTTGGGTTCAATGTATACTGCTTGGGTGATGGCACCAAAAACTCACACATCATCACTAAAGAAAGAATTTACTCAAGTAGCCAAATACCACCTGTTCCCTGAAAACCTTCAGAAGTAAAAATTTTTAAAAAAGAAATGTATTTCTTCTAATAAAATTTTAAAATGTGTTCAGAACTATGTTATAGGTCTTATTCTATTTATGTGTATTGTTTTACATCTTTCTAGATATGAATCAACCAAATCTTAAACAAGCTTTTTCAAGCAAATAAATTACCACTTAATGGAAAAAGAAAAATAAGAGTTTTAGGTAAAATTATATTACATAAGACAAAGTATTCAAAATTTGCTTCTAAATACAGTAGAGCTAAAATTATAGTCGGATGGTCTCAGAAATAACATCTTTTTGGTAAAGGATTATTGAGAAAATTAATATTTGGATAACAACATTAGGGTCACAAAAGATGCATGATGTCTGCATTCTGTTATAGTTTTAGATTAGAAGGGTAGAATCAAATAATTTATCATAATAATTTGAAATTCACTTCACTGTGTAAAATAGGCACAATGGCAGAACACTGAATAGTTTTACTTACTTTGAATGACCAAGCAAAGGCAATGAGTATAAAACTAGCATAGCATTTATGTCTTTGTAAAATTAATAGAAATCTAATTTTGTTTTTTTCACAGTATTTTTTGCTTGAAACATTAATGCAAAGAATAAATAAAAATTGTCTTTGCACTTGAATGTCCATTTATTTCTTCTTTACTTTTGAATAAACTGTCAGCTGGAATTCTGCCAAAATAAATAGCAAATAGACCCCTAATTGTAAAATAATGAGATAGTTATCAAGATTTCTAGGCAAATATATAATGTCATTTTTCTATAATAGAAGAGAGCTAAACAGCAACAGAATTAGATTTCTCTAGCAATATACGTCACTAAAATCCATTACTAATTTTGTGCCTTACCCAGAACATAGGGGTATAGTTAAGATTAGAGCCCATTGGATAATTTAAAATTCATAAAGTTTCTTGAGCTTCTCAGAGTAAAAGTGCTATATAAATATTAAATAGCAATAATAATGATAATGATGAAATTATTATTCTAATCTTCACCTTGCACATGCTGTAAGTATTTCTCAGCCACTTTATCACTTGCTATATGCACACACACACACAGCCAGGGAAGTATTTGGGGTATGGAATTCCCTTTGAAATCTATGGGAGCTCCACAATCAATTCAGCTCAGCAGGGGAATGAAGGGTGTAAGGAAGAAGCAGAAATTGCACCATAACACTGAATAGAATAAAAGATATATAAAGAAAAAACACAGTTCAATGATTTCCAAGTTAAAAATGAGGTATGATGGTTGTTTTCAACTAAAAGTAATGCAATTTTAAATATTATTTTAAAGGAAAAAATAAGCTTAAAAAGAAGACATCAAAATTTAAAAACAAAAACAATCATGTACTTTATTTTAATTCATTATTTTAAATAAGATCCAAATTTGTTCATCTATTTTTCTTGCAAGTTTCTCAATCTTGTTTTGAAATTCAGAATTTCTCTTCTGTATCATATTTTAAAAGCCTTTTTGTGTCTGCTAAAATTGGCTGCTGTAATAGTCTTGAAAAGAAGGTAATTGATTGCATTTAAATCCACAGTCTTCTGCATTACTGAGAACTACATGAGCACCTGTGGCCAGGAAAATCATAAAAGTGGATGCCTTCAGAAAAGATGTAAAAACATGTTTTTCCTTATAATTAGGATAATGAAAACCACAATATGATCATGTTTAATATTGAAAACATGGGGCAAGATGCAGGGAAAAGTATATTTTAAGAACTGCTATTCATATCATTTAAAAGCTGTCTCTTCCCTAAATTTGTCTTCAGACCTGTACTTAGGCCAGAGATGGAAACCATATTTATAGAAAGAATCTTCTTCAGATTCTTTAAGATAAGAGGGCACAAACCAATACCTACAAATTTATAGTTTACTCAGCCAGCCTGTAACCATGGAAACAGATTGACCATTTACACAGAGCTAACCCTTGTGAATTTAGCCCTGTCTCTTTGCCTTGAAAACTGCTAACAATGTAATCTGATTACTTTGTCTGAGAATGCATTATCATTCAAAAAACACCCAGCCAATCAAAAATGTATATTAAAAAGTTCTTGCTACATTAGTGTATAAAAAGGCTTAAGACACGTCTAACACAAAAGTTTAACAAAATCCTACCCAGGATGTTTTTTTCTATTGGAATAAGATAAAGAGATGCTGCATCAATAAAGCTCTTGATTATGTGCCACCTGCCCATATTGTCACTTATTATATTCCACATTTTATTGTCCTGTGTATCCTCAAACTTATAAACTCTGAATGTCATGCATGTGTCCATTTTAATATTGATATTTTTGTCTGTTTTGTGCCACTGTAACAGAATACCTGAGACAGGGTATTTATAAACAACACAAATTGATTTCTCATTAATTTACTTCTCATTCTGGAGGCTGAGAGGTCTAATATTGAGGGACCAGGATTTTCTGATGGCCTTCTTTCTGCATCATCTCATGGCAGACGGCATAATGGCAAGAGAGGGTGAGAGAGAAAGAACCCAAACTCGTCTTTCAATAAAAAATCCACTCCTGCATTAATAAACTCACTCTCACAATAACAGCATTAATTCATTCATGAGGAAAGAGCCCTCATGACCTACACATCTCTTAAATGTCCAGTCTCCCAACACACCAATATTAGGGATAAAGTTTCCAACACATGAACTTTGGTGGACACATCCAAATCATAGCATTCTTCCCCTAGCTTCCCCTAGCTCGTCCTTCTCATATGCATAATACATGCATTTCATACCAATAACTCTAACATCTTCATTCATTCCAGCTTCAGCTCGAAAGTATAAAGTCCAAAGTCTCATTTAAATCTGATATGGGTGAAACTCAAGTCATGATTCAACCTGGGGCAAATTGCTCTCCAGCTGCATGTAGATAAGTTATCTCCTTCCAAATACAATGGTAGAACAGACATAGAATAGATATTCACATTTCAAAAGGGTGCAAATAAAAGAAAAAAGCAATTGGTTCTAAGTAAATCCAAAACCCAACAGGGAAAACAACATCAAATATTAAAGCTGGAGAACAATCTTCCTTGACTTCATGTCCTACCTCCTGGACATACTAGGGTGTAAGTTTGGTCCCCAAGGCCCCAGAGAATCCTGCTCCTATGGCTTGCTGGACTGAGCCCATGCCACAGCTCTTATGGGTTGGAGAATTGTGCCTGAAGCTCTCCCATCCTGTTGTTGTACACTGGTAGCTCTATAGTTCTAGGGTTTATGTCTGTTACATCCTTAGAAATCGAAGTGTAGGCTGCCATGGCCCCACAGCTCATATACTCTGCATGTCTACAGGGTATTCCTTACAGGAATCCTGTCAGGGATGACGGCTTTTGCCCTCTGATGCAGCAGCATAGATCACATCTGGGCCTGCTTGAACCATGCCTGGGATTGCCGAAGATCGCTGCACTGGGATGCAGGAAGCAGAATCCCAAGGTAGCCCTTGACAGAAAACTCATAGAGGGTACCCTGGGGCCATTCCCTGCAGTCATTCTTCCCTCCTAAATCTCTGGTCCTGTAATGGGAGGAGTACCCTCAAAGATTTTCCAAATGTCTTCAGGATCATTTTCCCATTATCTTGACAAATAGTACCTGGTTTTCTTATATCCATGCTAGCCCATTTATTAAAGTATTACTTGGCCACACCCATGCACACTTTTTTATTCCTTACATTGCTAGGCTACACATTTTTCAAATTTTTACATTGTTTCCCTTTTAATAACAAACTTTATGTCTAAATCATTTATCTCATCTCTCGTTTTATTGCGTGAAGTTAAAAGAAGCCATACACCACCCTCCTTTAACGATTTGCTTAAAATATTTTATGCTAGGTATCCTAGATTACCAGGCCTTTCATGAAGCTCCTAAGCCTGGAGCCTGGGCACAATTCAATCAAATTATTGGCTGCTTTGGAACAAGGATGGCCTTTACTCCTGTGTCCAATAAGACATTTCTCATTTTCATCTGGGACTTCATCAGAATGGTCTTTACTGTCCATATTTCTACCAACATTCTGATAGTGGCCATTTAAGTAACCTCTAACAACATCCATACATTCCCTACAGTTCTCTTCTGAGCTTTCACCAGAAGCTCTTCTGTAGCAACACAAGCTTTTTCTATTCTGTTCCTCCAAATAACTCCAGCCTCTGCCTATTTCCCGGTTCCAAAGCTGCTTCACATTTTCAGGTACTCGTTATATAGTAACACCTGACTCTCCAGGATCATTTTTCTGTCTTAATTCATTTGGTGCTGCTCTAACAGTATACTTGAGACTAGGTGATTTATAATGAACAGAAACATATTGCTCGTGATTCTAAAGACGGTAAAGTCTAAGACTGTGGAGGGGCCAGCATATGGTCATGGCCTTATTTCTGCTTCATCCAATGGCAAAAGGTGGGCAGACAAGAAAGGACAAGGAACAGCAAGAGGAGGACAAACTCGTCTTTTTCTAAGGAACTCACTTCTGTGATGATGAACCGACTCCAGTGACAATGGCATTAACTCATTAGTTAATCAGATGTTTAATGTTTAATAGCATTAATGAATCCAGGTGTTTAGGTTGACACCTCAACATCTCTTAAAGGTCTTACCCCCCAATACCTCCACACTGGGCATCAACATTCCAACACATCAACTTTGAGGGCACATTCAAACCATTGCGCTGACTTCACATCATTTTCAATCTCCAAGTAAATAAGTAAAGAACAATTACTATTGCCAATTCTTTGAGAAATTAGATACATCATAAGTCTTTGGTCTTAAACAGTAATAATTATCTATTTTTATTTGATATTATCATTATAAATAACTAAGAATTACTGTTACTACTTTGGTATATCTTATATCTTATAATGAAATCACACATATATTATTGATATTGAAAATCAAAATGGCTCAAAAGAAAGACATCATCATTGTCATCTGAACAGGGGGACCTGAGGCCAAGAGAGTTTAAATATCATGTTCAAAGTAAAAGTTAATAAAGAATGAAATAAGAAAAAATATAAAGTTATTTTTGAGTTAGAATTCAAAGTGTGATCTTTTTAATCTAAACCTGGTCCTTCACTCTATACCTACAATTACTCAGTGTTCAGATAACATTCTAGGACTGACTAAATCTTACTAATTAACCATATTTATCAAAAAATCACAATTGCTCTGTATATCTAATTTTCATCATAAACCCTTTATTCCTTGTCTATGGCTTCTTAGTGATGATGAGTTTTTAAATGATATAAGCTAGGTAATCAAGTATCAAAAATATTAAAATAATAGTAACAAATGTTATCAAACTAACAATTTTGTCTCTTTTTGTTACAAATCTTCTATTGAGAAAAAAATACATATTTAAGAAAAATCCTTGAAACTTTCTGCCTATGCACATATAGTTGACACAACAGAAAAATTAATTTTGTAATACTCTGTAAACAATAAGGGAAGTGATTTTATTTTCACTACTTGAAAAGTCACAAAACATAGAAAGATAAAGGAAGAATATTGTTTCAGTTTTTATTGGAAGAGATTAAAAATTAAATTGTATGCCGCTTGTATTTTTCTGTTTGTAATGAAGATGGAATTCAGGAAAGTATTGCCTGGGGTATTTAAATAAATACAGTCAAAATAAAACCTCTTTAGTATTCCCTCTTCTATAAATTTCTATAGGCAATGAATCAAATTTTGAATTATTGGCAAATTTCCTATAAAATTGGTCACCTTTTATGTTTCTCATCTGTTGTGTGCTATTATTGAAAGGTAGAGACCATAAATTATTCAACATATATACAACCTTAGCACAGGACATGGCCCTTATTTGACATTCAATGAATAAATGTATGAACATTATAACTTGGTAATATATTATAGGTGTTAGCCAAGGCCAAAGATGCTCATGAAATAGGAGTTACCTTGAAGTCTATAGTAGATGATATATTTACATCACATATATACATATGTTTAATGTGAAAAAAATCTTTTGAAATAATTCATATAAATAAAATTGTATTGGAATACTGTTTTTCAGACACGTTTTTAATAATGAGAAAAAGTAGAGAAATGTAAAGAATTTCAGAAACCTGAAGGCATAACATTGCGAGTTGCTTACAACTCTGATTTATATGAAGCCAGTGGTAAACTGATCTCACATGTGAAATGAGTCACTCTTTCTAAACATTAGAGTGTGTTAAAGGAAAGGGAAACTACTAAATAGTTTATGCTGCTCCACAAGATTTAATTTTTCACACTGAGAAAAATTGGTTCCCTCCAAGACAGTGACTTGCTTGTCCAGGCTCAATATTTTATCAGATATATTTGTGTTTGGACTTATGCTTATAAACATGGCTTAAGATTTTAAGTTTACAGAAATTGAATCAAATGTCTACTTGTATTTCCAGGCCCTCATTATAGAAGCTCTTTTTTTTTTTTTTTTCAAATCAGTTTCTATTGCCTTCTATGTAAAGCGAAAATATATCTTTTTAAAGATCTTAAATAATGTGAACCATTTTCTTTAGTTAAAAGGAGAATAGGTATTTTACGAATTTTTATGTTTTAATATTGTATTTGTTTTATATGGCTCCATAACAGATTACCATATGCTTGGCACTTTAAACCCCATTTATTATTTCACTGCTGTGTAAGTCAGAAGTTTGGGTAGACTTAACTAGGTTCCCTATTTAGAGCCTCACAAGGCCAAAATCAAGGTTTTAACAGAATTCAATCCCATATGGTTGAAGGATCAAGGTTCCAGCTTCTTTGCTGTCAACTAGTGTACCCTCTCAGTTTTTAGAGGGTGCCCTTCAGTCCTTGGACTTGACCTCTCCATCTCCAAAGCCAATAAAGGAGCATTGATCCATTCTCCCTGCACTGATTCACTCAGGTGGAAAAACTAAAGGTTTCATGAGATTAAATTAGACCCAACAGGAAATATTCCTTTTTGTCACATAAAATTACATAATCATGAAAGTAACAACAGAGGATAAGGTCATGGGAGGCATTTTAAAGTTCTTCTCACCAAAAATATGCCTTAAAATATTAGTATTTAAAAGTGTAAGCAATTTTTAAAAACACTATATTCATGTTGGTTTTAAATAACAATGGATTTACTTTACAAATAAAGTCCCAATGAATACAAGAATCTATTAATAACAATTTTGGTTACTTGTAAAAGTTCAATATACAGCATATGACATACAAATAGTAATGATTTCATATTAGAAGTATTTGGGATATTAATCAAGATACTAATAATCTAAATAAGTGACCTAAATTTTAAGTAGTAACTAAGAAAAAGAATATGGTGGGTAAAACTGGGAAAAGAAAATGGTTTTACCACATACATTTTAAAACTTACTTAAAAATATCAACTATGTTTACCAGTAATCATACTAATTCAAATGAGTATTGAGATATAATTTATATGTAAAAAAAAAATCTAAATAGGTTATGTTTGAACTTTCTACAAAAGATGTCAAAGTCTTTTCACCCATTTCTCTTATTATTCTAAAAAAATCAATAAAAATTTAAAACAAATGCAGGCCAGGTACAATGGCTTATGCCTGTAAACCCAGCATTTTGGGAGGCCGACATGGTGGATCACTTGAGGTCAGGAGTTCAAGACTAGCCTGGCCAACATGGTAAAACCCATCTCTACTAAAAATAGCAAAATTGGGAGTGCTGGTGGGTGCCAATAATTTCAGCTACTTGGGAGGCTGAGGCAAAAGAATCCCTTGCTCCTGGAAGGCGGAGGTTACAGTGAGCCAAGATTGCACCACTACACTCCAGGCTGGGCAAAATGGCAAGACTCCATCTCAAATAATAATAACAATAATAAAACACATGCAAATAAAACTTTTAATTTGATTATGCAAAAGATATTACTTACAAATAAAATGTGTAATTATCTACCAAATGGAATGAAGTGCGGTATAAATCAAATAGAACACCAATTTTCACATATACCAGTTAAGATATCTGCCAAGATGCCTTATTCTCATACATTATGACCTAAACATAATTTACATAAATTTTAAGAAAACTCCAAGAATGCCTCTTTTCTCCAAACAATGTGGCAAACACCATTGACAGGCTAATGACTAAAACAGGGAAAATTCCAGTAGGTCCTTGGGGAAACTGGAACAAGGGAAGATAAAACTCCAACATGCTGTTTTTTTCATTTTCTGTGACTCAACCTTCAATCATCAGAAATAGCAAGGACTTAAGGAGTAAAAGGGAGACGAAAAGCCACAGTTACCACACAGGTATTGAGCAGAGTCCAGTTCAGCAGAGATAAACAAGTAGAAAATCAATGGTCCAAAATGCTGGCAGCTGTGCTATAAAGTCAAAAGGAATCTCCGCTTGGATGCTAGTCTTTTACATTCTCTTTATTTTCTTGATTATTTGTGTTGTTTCAGTCTCTGCTATAATATAACAAATTCATAGCTACCTCCCTGACCAACTTACCACAATCAATACCCCTCATACACACGTACACAGATCTCATCACATTTCATCCCTCTAATGGCTGTTTTTTATATGGCACTAATTATAGCTAATATCATGTTTACCAACTTTTCTACTAGAATGTAAATTCCAATGTGAAAGAAGGAAATTTTCCTGTATTTGTTACTACTATGTACTTAAAATTTGGAGTAATGCTATTTGTTAAGCATTCGACATGTACTTAACCAGTGAATAATGGATGAATGACAGGTAGAGTCCAGAAAAGGACAGAGACAGGCAGAGCCAGAGACAGAGAGACAGAGAAACAGAGTGAGACAGAGAGACAGAAGTAATGAAGATATTCTCAGGCTGTGCTGACATTTGACTTTCTTATGGGAAGCGATCAAAAAGGACTACAACTCTGAGACAAATTTACATTTCTGTTATCAAAAATTTGAGGCTAAAAATGAAAAAATATTTAAAGATGTTTATTCTAAATGCAAGGTACATGGCCATTTGTAATATTAGTCAATATGCTGTTTGGGAGTTATAAAAAATCAAACTATAAAGAATTGAAGCACATGAAATTTAAGTCAAGAAAACTGAAAAACTGATAATTTAAAGATTACCTTAGAGAGTGTTTAAAAATGCATATACACAATAACAGCAATAACAGTAAACAAATGATGTAGAAGAAAGTGATGAAGTCTTTGAATATACAACATAAAAATAAGTTACATTAATAAAGATATATGTCATATAATAGTTAATACATTAGATAATACATAATAAATTATTATATAAATTATAATAGATAATGTCTATATTATGAATGGGAAGAACACAGTTGGAACACTCAAGCCTAATTTCAAAACTCACTGCAAAGCTACAGAAATCAAGACAGTGTGGTACTGACATTAAGACTAAAAGTTTAGACTAAATGTTTAGATCACTGGAATATAAATCAAAGCTCAGAAATAAATTCTTAAACTTAGGGTCAACTGATTTTTTAATTTTTTTTGACAAGTCTCATTCTGATGCTCAGGCTGGAGTGCAGTGGCACAATCTGGGATCACTGCAACATCCATGTCCCAGGTTCAAGTGACTCTCCTGCCTCAGACTCCTGAGTAGCTGGGATTACATAGGTGTATGCCAATATGTTATAGAAGTTATAAATAAAAATGAATAAACTAAAGCTACCTACATCTATCACCTTAAGTATATAGGTATATATTAATTGAAAAGAAAACAGATTATTTATGAAATATTCAAAAAACTGAAAAATATATGTTCATAAATTCATAAACATATAATAAAGTATGAAAACAAATAAAATATATGAAGTCATGATATTTGTTGATATGCAGAGTATTAAAATTTTTGGCTTTTGTTGTCAATGCTTTTTATGTTTCAGTCATGAAGTCCTTGCCTATGCCTGTGTCCTGAATGGTTTTGCCTAGGTTTTCTTCTAGGGTTTTTATGGTGTTAGGTCTTATGTTTAAGTTTTTAATCCATCTGGAGTTCATTTTAGTGTAATGTATCAGGAATGGGTCCAGTTTCTGCTTTCTGCACACTGCTAGCCAGTTTTCCCAACACCATTTATTAAACAGGGAATGCTTTCCCCATTGCTTGTTTTTTTTCAGCTCTGTCAAAGATCAGATGGTTGTAGATGTGTGGCATTGCCTCCAGGGCCTCTGTTCTGTTCCATTGGTCTATATCTCTGTTTTGGTACCAGTACCATGCTGTTTTGATTACTGCAGCCTTGCAGTATAGTTTGAAATCAGATAGCATGATGCTTCCAGCTTTGTTGTTTTTGCTTAGGATTGTCTTGGCTATGTGGGCTCTGTTTTGCTTCCATATGAAGTTTAAGGTGGTTTTTTACAGTTCTGTGAAGAAGGTCATTGGTAGTTTGATGGGGATAGCATTGAATCTATAAATTACTTTGGGTAGTATGGCCATTTTCATGATATTGATTCTTCCTAACCATGAGCATGGAATGTTTCTCCACCTGTTTGTGTCCTCTCTTATTTTGTAGAGCAGTGGTTTGTAGTTCTCCTTGAAGAGGTCCTTTACATTCTTTGTTAGTTGTATTCCTAGGTATTTTATTCTTTTTGTAGCAATTGTGAATGGGAGTTTGCTCGTGATTTGGCTGTTAGTCTGTTATTAGTGTATAGAAATGCTGGTGATTTCTGCACATTGATTTTATATCCTGAGACTTTGCTGAAGTTGCTTATCAGTTTAAGGAAATTTTGGGCTGAGATGATAGGGTCTTCTAAATATACAATCATGTCATCTGCAAATAGAGACAATTTGACTTCCTCTTTTCCTAATTGAATACCCTTTATTTTTTATTCTCACCTAGTTGCTCTGCCTATTGCTCTTCCAACACTATATGGTATTTTTCAAATATCATTAGAATTAATTCAATTGGCCAAAATTTTTACTTCACATACAAAACAAATTTAAATGAACTAAACATCTTGAGATAAAAATGTTCATTCACAACAAAAAAAAAAAAAAAAAAACAAATTACACTAATTTATCTAGTATGCCAAGACCCATATATTTAGCTTCTAGCAAATTATATTAGAACAATATTTAATGACAAACTTAACTGATCTGAGTCAATACTTATTTTGATTCTTAGTGACATTATTTACATTATTTCAAAAAATATATTTAAATTAGAGTCTTCAACACTGGTCACATTATTTTTATATATTGATTACAGATGGAAAACAGTATAAATTTCCTTCAGAGCACTTATCAGCATTTGTGATTAAACAATTATGCTTTGTTTTGAATTTATTTATACCTAGCCTCTACACTAATGAGTTAGATCTATGAGTGCAAAGTATGTATCTGCTTTTACCCATCTTAGTATGCCCAGGTATAGCACAGTGCCTGGCTCATGTTAAGAACTCAACTACTATTTTCCAATTAATGAATCATTATAGACAGATAATTTTGTGGGTTTTTGTTTTGTTTTGTTTTGACACAGGGTCTTGTTGTCTTGCCCAGGCTGGGGTGCAGTGGCATGATTTCAGCTCACTGCAACCTTGACCTCTTGAGTTCAAGTGATCCTCTTACCTCAACCACCCAAGTAGTTGGGACTACAGCCAAACACCACAACAACAGGATAAGTCTTTTTTTTACATTTTGTAAAGAAAAGGTATCTCCATGTTGCTCAGGCTAATACTGAACTCCTGGGTTCAAGCAATCTGCCTGCATTCTCCTCCAGAAGTGCTGGGATTACAGGCTTGAGCCACTGCACCGGCCTAATAGATAATTCTTAATGGTGATTTTCAAAGCTATTTTACTGGGGAAAAAATTAGTTGCAGCTGAACAATGCATATATTTTCCCCCTCCTAGCACAGTTAGTTCAGATAAACTCCAAAATAAAGTGTAAATATACAAACATAAGAAGAACATTGTTGGAGAGAAATTCCTGATTTGTCTCTAAAATGTTGAAATAATCAAGTAAACACTTAAAAATGCATTTATTTGTCTGATCATTCAAGCAATGCAATTCCTAGCAATTGGTTTGAGCAAATTACTGAAATGGCTGAACCAGTCAGTCATTTTGACATCTCAGCCATATACAGGAGTATTGAACAGAGCTTATGAACTTCTTGCTGGCTTCTGGCTAAAACTGGTGATTTATATTCAGAAATAAATTAAACCTCTTCCCTTCTTCCCTCTCAGACCTGCTCATTCTCCTCCTCTTTGCTCAGTAAAAACTTTTCCTTCCAGTCATTCAAGTCAGGATCCAAAAATATTCTCTTTCTTTATTCCACATTTAATTAGCTACTAAATCCTGTCAGTCACAACTTTTCAAAGTCCCTATCAAATGTCAACTTGCTCAGATTCCCACTACCCTAGTTTATGCCATCATCTCTTCTCACCTAGACTAGTCAGTAGATAACATGTTCTGGTACCTGTTCTCTTTAATTCTTATTTCAGAGAATAACCTTTAGCTAAAAATTTAGAAACCTGGGTTCGGTAATTAGCTGCACTATCAACTGGTATGAGTCTCTTTAATGATGCATTAGATAGAAGACCTGGGTGCTCTCAAATGTGCCTTAAGCTCATGATTTTCTCCAGTTTAATCCTCCCTTCAGGTTTCCTTCAATTACATTCTCAAAACATAGATCAAATTTCAATTTCTCACACAAATCCTTTCACAGGACCTTGATGTTGACAGAGAAAAGGTCCAAATTACTTGGAATGGTATTTAACACTAAACCACAGCACCCAAACCCAACCTACCTTTCCATCATTTTCTTCCATTTTTTCCTTCTAAGCACTTTCAGTCCAAGAATCTCTGATTTGTTATTTTCCTATATTTGTCCTACTCTTTTCTACTTCCATAGGTAGAAACTCTCCCATATAATTACTACCTGTCTGTATCTTACTCATACTCAAGAGCTATACCATATGCCATTTCCTCCAGAATTATTGATTCCTACATGCAGTTAGAACCTTCCTCCCTTTTATATCCATCAAGATTTGTTAAAATTTTTAATCCTCTTTTACTTTTATTTAGTCTCACTTTTATACATCACATCAGCTAAATCTTTATCTTAGCAGGGAAAATATCTAATTAATTTTCTACTTCTCACAATATATTACAATGAAAATAATTATGAGAAACACAGAAATATTGCAACTTCTAATTTACTTACCTCCTCCTCCTTTCTCTTTTCTTTTTCCCCTAATTCCCTATTATCATTAATTTTATTTTTTTTTATTTTTTAAAATGAAAATTACTTGTGTAGTGCTTAAACTTCTTGGCATACTATACATGCAAAAAGTGCTGAAATTGTAAGTATTGAAGTCATTGATGTATTTTTACATAACGAACTCACGCATGCAACTATGAACCATACCCAGAAATCAAATTTTTTGCATCCCAGAATTGTACTTTACATCACCTCCTAGATATGATCCCCTGTTCCAGGTATCTACCCCAACATAATTTAGAGAACTACAAGTTAATTTTCTGTTAAATTTTATATAAATGAACTTTTCTTCTGTGTAAACTCTTGTGTCTGTCCTCTTTTATTTAAAATCATATTAGTAAGGTTCCTTCATATTATGAATAGCAGTCATTAAGTAATTTTCATATATATACATCTACAAATGCATGTAGATTTGTGTGTGGGTGTGTACATGTGCACATGTATATATGCATATTTTTGTGCATTCGTTTCTCTTTGGAAAATACTTAGGAGTGTAATTGCTAGGTGTTAAGACAAGTTCTTCAACTTCAGTAAATACTATTAGATAGTTTTCAAAAGTGGTTGTACCAATTTACAGTCCCACCAGCAGTAGGCTTCCACTTGGTTTATAGTCTTACCCAAACTGTGTAGCGTCAGTCTTAAATTTTATACATTCTGCTTGATGACAAATGTTTTATATGTTTGTTGGAAATGTGCTGTTCTCCCTTGTGAAGCTCCTGTTGGTGTTTTATTAATTTTTAGAGGATTTTTAAATATCCCTGACACAAGTTATCTGTCACTTATATGTAGTAAAAGTACCTTCTTTTACTCTATGACTTAACAAACAGAAATTATTAATTTCAATATAGTCTAGTTTATTAAACTTTTTCTATATGGAATATGCTTTTAATAACCTGTTTGAGAAATCTTTGCAAAATTCCAA
The DNA here is from genome assembly GCF_001604975.1 of Cebus imitator. NCBI lineage: Eukaryota > Metazoa > Chordata > Mammalia > Primates > Cebidae > Cebus > Cebus imitator. The sequence continues at coordinate 4,114,545 of NW_016107337.1, forward strand.
TATCATGAAGATATTCACCTATCATCTAGACCTTGCTGTTTTATATTTCACATTTAGATATATAATTCAACTTTAGTGATGTTTTGAGTGAGAAAAAAGTCAAGATTTATTTCTTATCTAGATAGTCAACCAACTCAACATTGTGTCTTGAAAAAAACAAATTAAATTTTTCCCACTGATATTCTGCTGCATTGTCTCTTTGTCAATCTGCTTCTGTATTCTCTAGTTTATTCAACTAGTTAGTACTGGGAATAATACCATACTGTGTGTATTTTACTGTGGTGTTACAAAATATTTTGATATCTTGTTTTTGCTCTTTAAGAGTTTTTATTATCCTTAGTCTGAAAGTCTTTGGTCCATACAAAATTTAAAGATCAGCTTTGAGTTTTCATGTATGCACATAAAAATAGTCCAATATTAATTGAGATTGCATTGCATCTTAGATCTATCAGAGAATAAAGGACAGCTTTACAATATTAAGTCTTTACACAATAGGTACAATTTTTAAATATCTGAATTAAAGGTAACAACATAAATGAACAAAGCATAAAAGAACAATAAGGAAGAATGAGTTTGAGACCAAAATAAAGATAAATAGACAGTGGTGAAAATATAAAGATCAAAACATTATTATCAAAAGGACAAGAAGTTGCATCCTGTGTATCTTCCATATGTCATCAGATACAATTCAGCATTCAGTTGGTTCTTTATTATGATAAACAGACTATTTAACTAGGAGAAAACTGAAGATGAAAACTGGTAAAGGGCAACAAAATTATTCATAAAAATAAAGTACAATAATGTATACTAATTATAATTTAAAATGCTATTTAAAGACAAGGCACTTAAAATGCTTACATATTAAAATGTGTTATAATTTATTTAAGAAGGATTTATTTCAGGATTGTTGACTCACTGGCCAAGAAGATAATTTGAAATTAAATAATATGTGGTCCATATTTTTCATATTTGCTGATAATAATTTTAAAAGTATTGTTTTAAATTATCTTCCCAAGCAAAATGGCAAAAGTCTAACACCTAAATCAGCTAAAATTAAGAAGGTTTAATGCAATAAAGATTTTATGAGTACATTCTTATTATCATTATTTATGTTTTTTCTGCATGGTTTTCTCATGTAAAGCCTTCCAATTGGAACAATTGTGATAAAAGTTAAAATTAGTAATATCTGTAATAGCTCCATTCATATTGAAGGATAAAGCATAATTAAAATCCATCTCAACCCCAAGCTCTATGAAGTGAATTACCTCATTAATGAAATGCCTAAGTAGTCCAAAAAGAGAACAAAGCATTCCAATCACAGCAGGAGTATGTATAGAATAAAAATTCCTGAGAATATATTTTCTTCTAATGAAGTAGTTTTTGGTATCCTTAATATGTCAAGGAAAGTGACATTTTGCTTTCAATAGATAATCAGTCATAATATTTTGCAGATATTCCTTATATTAGAAAGAGTAATGCTCATCAAATGACAAAACTAAAGCTATTTCGAAACGGGAGAGTTATATTTTCTACTTACACACATATTTGTCTTTAAAAAATGCATATGGCAAGAATAAATACAAAAATACAGCAATAGAACACAGAAATTTACATTAATTTTAGTGGAAGAGTGCTCTTAAAAATCTCTTATGGAGCAGGAACCCGAAGAAAGAAAAAAAACTGTCTGAATATTCACTCATTATAAGGCAATCAATAGTTTATTCTCTGACTTTTTATTGTTTAGTTCACTGCTTTTTCAGAAAGTTGTCTTATATTGAAGCTTTGTGAAATACTGTAAGAGACACAATATATGTCACGCATAGATTTAGCAGTACCTAGACGTAAAAGTTAGAAAAACAGTTCCATATATACATATACACATGTAAGTGTTTCTTGTTAAAAGTGCAAAATATACACATATTCAAAAACAAATAAAGATATACATGCAAACTTATGAGAAACACATTAAGAAAGGAGGAGTAAGTAAGAGATCAGTAACTCATTCTCTTTCATTATTGGATGAATGTCCCCAGGAGGGAAATGAGGTGGCTTGATCAATTTCTAGGATATAGAATAGATGGAAAGAGTGGAAAGAGAATAGCTCCCATCCTTACAATAAAAAATAGCCAAACAACATGAAAATTCATAACTTTTCAAGCCTGATGAAGAACTGACCAAATAAACGGGTCCAAAAATCAGTGGAATGACTTGTACCTTTAGGGAGACAGAAGACGTGAGCATTTGCTTTTCTGAAGTAGATGCAGCTAGACATCTGTAAGGAGTTTAGCTTCAAGGCTTGACAAATTGGTGAAGGTCAAGCATGGTCTGACAGAAGATTGCAAATAAACGGAGGAAGCCCACTCACTCTTGTATATTTTTTTCTCTCAGAACCCACCTTTTCAGTTGTATAAAAAGAAAGAGGGATCACTAAGAAAGTGAATGTTGTAGAGCAGACCTAAGGAGAGAAATGGCAGCTGCTGTGGATGAGACACACAACTTGCATGGACCCTGATATGGTTAGGCATTGCGTCCATACCCAAATAACATCTTGAATTATAATCCCTAAGTGCTTAGAAAGAGACCTGGTGGGAAGTGAATGGATTATGGCGGTGGTATTCCCCATGCTGTTCTTGTGATAGTGAGTTGTCACAAGAGCTGATGGTTTTATAAATGGTAGTTTTTGCTGTGCTGACACACACTCACTTGCTTGCCACTATGTAAGACATACCTTGGCTTCTCTTACTGCATTTGGATAGATTTTTGAGAAATAGGGCATCTAAAGGAGGACCTTACAGTTCATTAAATAGACCTTATGTTTGCCTGAAAATTATTTTTAAGAATTTTAATAAAGGCTCTTACAAAGTAAATATTATTTTTGACAAAAACTATGTACTTCAACCACTTTTAATATTCAGTTTCTAATAATTGCAGATAATATATATCTTCAGAAGGTTGTCTTCTGAAAATATGCTTATTCACTCACTTTACTATTTTGTTTGTAATATGGTCATTATTTTATTTAAGCTGCTAATTAAAATCCATGTGGTAAATAAAAACCTGTATTGTAAATACACCATTTTAAACTTTCACTGAAATTATGGTAAACAAATATACAAGGACCCAGATGATACCAATATGCTAATGAGCATGTATGTACACATAATGCATATATAATTCTAGCACATATCCCGCAGTATATTATTGATTATTCTATATTCACTCTGGACCCTGCTTTTAGGATGCTTTCTTGCATATCATATCCTGGTGGTCCTTCAGAAGAAACATTTTTGTTGTCTACCAATATATCTACCAAGCCAATCTTCTTTTCTCACCATTTCACTTATCAATGCAGGCCAACCTGCAGCTTGTCACCATCCTCCAATGAAACTGATATCCTGAAGGCATTAAGCACTTTAATGATGCAGAATCTTTTACGGCATCTTACAATCTTCATTGTATTAAAGTATATTATTAACAGCATTCAAAAAACTTTACTATTATTATTTTTACTTTTCATATTATCACAAGTTCCTGACTTTCCTCTTAGTTCCCTGGCCACATTTTATGCCTTTTTAAAATTGTCAACTCCATTTATCCCTGACTGTTACATATTAGAGTCCTCAGGTTTACATTCTGGATTCTGTAACATTTTTCTATCCACACTGACTCCTAAAATGAAGATTTCATCCATTGTTTTGCACAAATGTTAAATATTATCTTTATACCAGTGGCTGACAACTTAGAACTTCTGCAAGGTGGCTTTTTTATATCCATTCTCTAACTGTCCATTTGATATTTTCACTCAGCATAAAACAGTCACATAGGTAAATCAAACTTAATAATAATTTAGTAAGAGGTTAATCATCTCTCCTTACCTAGACAGCTACGCTTCATTCAGTTTCTTTCATTTCAATAAAAAAGCATCAAGCCAGAAACTTGAAATCATTCATGAATTAGCTCCTATCTTCACCTGTTCTGGAGACTTTACCTCCAAAATATGGCTTTAGTTGCTTCCCTTCACCTCCTTCCTTATCAATATCCAAGTTTAAACCACTCATACTTTAATTGACCTTTGAGTAAGGACCAAAATATTTGTCAGCTTCCAATAACTACCAATGTCATCTCACATCCCTCTCACAGTTTTCTCACTGCATTCTAAAAATACTGGCACCTTTTCAGTCTCTTAATTCATCAAGTATGTTCTGAGCTCAGGGTTTTGGCATATGCATTTTCTTTACCTAAAAAACAATCCCTCTATACTCTACATCCATCTAAGTTCTACCTATTTTCTTGGTCTCGGAAAAATTGCACTTAAATTTCATTTACTTCAAGTGATATTCCTTATCCCCAGGTGTATATTAGGTCCTTTCACTAACCTCTTTTAAAATTCTATTTTTTAAAATTTTAACTAATATTATAATATATACTAATGTATTTATTATTGTGTGTTATTTATTCTAGTAGTCAAGCAAAGCAATATGCAGGAAAAGGCAACAGAATATTAAGATGGAGAAAACAGAAAAAAAAAAGAGTTTTCACTTGGAATAATACCATTAAGAGGAAACAGGAAGCTATAAAACTGAGATTGGTAGAAAAAGATGAAGCAAAATTTTCATGAAAAATTCTGTAAATGCTGATAGAGTTTATCTGCCTCTACACCACCGTATACCCAAATACTTCCCCTGCAGAATCAAAATAAATAAATAACTGGGAAATTGTTTAGAGTGTTTAAATAGTAACTTCATTAGTAACTTCAGAAATATTCTAATTTTAGCATTAGCATCAAAATGTCCTGTTCTTTTCATAAGACTCGAAGTACTTCCTTTAGAGACAAGATACAGGTCTGAATGAATCATTAATCTCGCGCAATATAGAAATACTAGTGTTCTTGATCACTTTGTTTAAAGTAGTAAAATCTAGCAGATCTTTGTTTTGCTTTGCTTTGCTTTCATGTATTTACTATATATTTTAATTATCAGATACCTTATAGCATATGTGGTGATAGAGAGTAAAATGCTTATGGTTTGCAAAATACAAAAGACTAAACCGAAACTTTGAAAAATATAAAATCTTCAAAATTTCTACTTGCGTTATAATTGCCTCCATGAAGTACAAAGAAACAAAAGAAAGATAATTAATATTCCATTGAAACACAAATAACTGATACATTTTAAATACGAAGGCATGATATAGAATAACCAGAAAAGGTCCAAAATAATCAGTCAAGATATTTTAATATGCATATATGTTAGGAAAAAATTCCCAGCGTTTTCAGAGTTATTGGATGTTAAACAATTGTATTGTCTTTGAAATAACTAAGAAATTTTTATAAGAAAGACGTGTTTTGCATGTAGCCTTTCCTACTCATCTAAACTTTCTTGAACCAATGTAGTTGTTAGGAATTTAATATCATGGTTTCAGAAGCACAAAGTCACAATTAGAACATGAATTATGCAAGAAATTAAGACAGAAATATGCAAGAATAAGCAAGTTCCCACCTTTTGTCAAACTTCAATAGATCATTAAATTTTGTTTTAAAATATTGTTCTAAGAGCTTTACAGATCAAATATTTCTAAATGCAATATTGTATATCTTTGTAAGAATCTGTAAGTAAGGATAAGTAGAGAACAGAGAAAGGTCATGTTTATATACAGAGGCTAGGTACCAACCGGGGACATTTAGGAGGAAGGTGGCAGTTTTCACAGTGCAACTGATTTAACATGTTGCCTAAACAACATTTCAGAGGTCTTTGTAAACTTAATAAACTACCAAATTAGTGAAACAAGACAATATAATTGACTTGAATGTATACCTAAATATTCTAATTTTTTTTGGTTTTTGTTGTATTTCCAGAATTATCTATGTTTGCCATAATATTGCATATAGCGGACTCCAAATTTTCTTGCCCTTCATTAATAGAAACAACTTGTATCATCTGATTTTTACCTGAGTGCTCACTAAGTCATCATCAACAAATCATACATGTGTATGAATTTTTTCATGCTACTGCTGTGGCTGATATTTTACTATCAACCTATTTGAAAATAAATGAGAATGACTTAAGAACCATAGAGAAAGGTCTGTCTATTCCAAATTAATTCTTTAGCATTCTTGATTTTATATCTGACATTTAACTGTTAAATCCAAATCTATAGTACCTACTGTGTAAATTCTTCAATGGTGATGTAATGCTTTAATTGCTCATTATGTATACCTTCATGTGGATAGAAATTCAACTAAGTATCTTGTTAACAAGTAGAGGAAATAAAGATTATGGGTCCCAAGGGATGGGTAAAGGGGGGATCACTGAAGGATGAGAAAGTATCTAAGTTAAACTTTAGCTACTTCACAAGTGATATGGTTTGAATGTGTTTCCCTGTACAAATATTGTTTGTTTATTGCTTGTTTGCTTATTTTTTTGAGGAGGTGGGTGGTGTGTGTTTGTTCATTTATTTCTGTCTTCCAGGCAGGAGTGCAGTGGTACAATCAGCTTACTGCAACCTCCACCCCCAGAATTAAAGCAATTCTTATGCTTCAGCTTCCCAAGTAGCTGGGACTACAGGCACATGCCACCACTGGCAGCTAACTTTTTTATTATTATTATTTTTTAGTAGAGACATGCTTTTGCCATGTTGGCCAGGCTGGTCTTGAACTCCTGACCTCAAGTGATCCACCCACCTCAGCCTTCCAGAGTGCTGAATTACAGGCATCAGTCTGTTCCTGCCTAAATCTTATGTTGAATTGTAATCCCCAGTGTTGTAGATAAGTCCTGGGGGGTAGGTAATTGGTTGACAGGAGCAGTTTCTCATAAATGGTTTAGCACCATCTCCTTGGTACTGTCCTCTCAATAGAGTGAACTCTCATGAAATCTTTGTGGGTCCTTTGTGGGGACATGGATGAACCTGGAAACCATCATTCTCAGCAAACTGACAGAGGAGCAGAAGATCAAACACCGCATGTTCTCACTCATAGGCGGGTGTTGAACGATGAGAGCACATGGACAAAGGGAGGGGAGCACTACACACTGGGGTCAGTTGGGGGGACATAGGGGAGGGACGGTGGGGGGTGGGGAGCTGGGGGGGATAGCAGGGGGAGAAATGCCACATGTAGGTGATGGGGAGGAAGGCAGCAAATCACACTGCCATGTGTGTTCCTATGCAACAATTTTGCATGTTCTTCACATGTACCCCAAAACCTAAAATACAATAAAATAAATAAATGGGAAAAAAAAAAAAGCAATCTTGTTTAAAAGTGTGTGTACCCTCTCTCACTCTCCTGCTCTTGCTTTCACCGTGGTGATATGCCTTCTCCTTTGCATTCACCATAATTGTATGTTTCCTGAGGACTTCCACAGAAGCTGATGCCACTATCCTTCTTGTACAGTCTGAGGAATGATGAGGCGATTAAACCTCTTGTTTTTATAAATTACCCAGTCTCTTACAGCAGTGCAAGAACAGCCCAACACAACAACCTTGTTACTGAACTCATTGTCAAATACTCAGCAAAGACAACCAGAGAGAGAAAAAAACAATCTGTATTTGATTTTTTAATTTTTTTTATTTGCAGTGGGAGTAAGTGAGAGATATTTTCTTGATTGATAGGCTAGAAACTTTTCCCATTCTCTTCAAGTGGCTGAAAGATCAAAGAAACTTCAAAGCAAAGAGGAAAATATAAAAGGGTTGTTGAAAATCATAGCAACATTAGAACAGGAAGTCCTGCTTCTGGGACTTCTGGGTACCTAAGGCTATCCTTTGCTGAGCCAAAATTAAGAATTAGTCACAATTCAAGATTCAATTTTCAGGTAACTGAGATTGAAAAAGACCTGTGACTTCACATTCTGCAATGTGCTCAGTCATTTCTAGCAACATGACCAGTGTTCACAAACTGAATCAACTCCAACTAGGTATGAAAACTGAGTTCAATAATTTAACACAAACATCCTCACACTTTTTTTCTATAGATTTTTAAAACATTCTTACTGGAATTTTAGATGATCAAATTTATCTCTTTTCTGCCTAAATTGATACTAGAGCCTTACTGCTCAAAGTGCATTGAATAGAGCAGCTTTGGCATCACCTAAAACTTGTCATAAATTCAGAATATTCTGCTATATCAGAATATGCATTTTAACATTAATGTGCATTAGATTTGTATGAATTAAAGTTTGAGACACAATGATCTAAAATTCACTTCTTTTGGAAATGAAACAAATCTGTGAGTACTTGTCTTGGTGAACATAGATTTCCTGAGTATTTGAACATGATATGCTAGCATAATTGAATATGATCTTAATGATATGTTTAGGTAAGCTTCTGTTGATTCTCAATTTGAGTGAAATGTACAAAAGTAATCCAACATTCTGTTTAAATAAGACTGAATGTTAATTACCCACCTTTCCTCATCTTTTCTCTCTTTCATAACTAACTCCCTTCTAACAATTACTGAAATTTTAATGCTCAATTCTAAACCAGCCCATGCTGAGGGAAGGAGTTATATGTTAAATTCTTACCAACATATAAAATATTTTGTGATTATAAGTAGCATTCTAAAAGGCTTAGCTAATGTCACTGATAATCAAAAGATTAAGGTCTACATAAGGAAGAATTTTAAATATGATATCTGTCTACATTTGAACATATTACTGAACCTCACAAGTTATTCTGGGTAATAATGAAGTCATTTCCAATTCTATTATCCACATCTTATACTTCAAAAATGGACACACAACTCCTTCTTTTTTATTCCTTCTTCCAATAACCTAATTGAGATTCAGTCACTTCTCAAATGAACAATGGTAGTAACCTATTAATTGGGTCTTAGACTGGTGTTCTTTACCTTTTCATAAATTAACTCCAAGATATCAATCATTAGTAAACTAAAACAGGTTAGGTCTTGATATTCATGCCTTCAAAAATTTTTTACCATATTCTGTTACTTAAAGGATAAAGTTCACAATGCTTACTGTTTAACGTCTTTCATAATTACACAGCCAGATTCAGCTCTCGGAACTGTTTCCTTTCAATCTGCTTTATAGCCACGTCAAACTTCTCCACGTTTTTCAGTTCTCAAATATATTTATCACTCAGGTACCTCTGTGGTGTAAGTATCCTGTTCTCTCACACCGGATTTTTCTGTCTTCCTTTCTTCTCTATCTGCTTATTCATTTAATTTGCCTATTTTTCAAGGAAGAACTTCATGACTATGTCCTTAGCCCCTATTCATTTTGCTTTATTTTTCCTTGCTTTTTTTTTCTTCACCTATGTTACTTCATTAAATTAGTTAGTTTTGGATAATTTCAACAAGGTAACTGTAAAGTCTCTGTGAAAAGAGTTTCTAGATAAATATCTTTTAAAGTGAAAAAGACCTAACACAATCATACCTGTTCAAAAATACTCATTGAGCTGAATTGAATATTCACTTTGCTATAATGAAGAGAAAATTTAAATGCTGTCATGAGTCAAAGCATATCATTATTATACAGTAGGGTAGGATAATCACAACTATGATTATGATTTTTGAAAATGGTCTAGGAGATGAAAATCTATGGTTAATCTTCTAAATTGAATCTGACACAGGTTATGCACTGTCTGTGTTTTTTCTAATTATCATCTGTTGCAAAGGGACAGTTAGGTGTGATAAAAAAATATGGGAAAGATATTAAAAATATTCAAATGTGACCTCTACTGGCAAAGTAATATTGACTTCTTTTAATGAGAGATTGTCAGATACACCATCATTTATTTTTCTAATCCACAAAAGCCCCAGGAATTACATATCAGCAATAGAAGAAAATTACTATTAGACCATAAGTCACATAAAGTCATTTTTGTTCACTAATGTATTCTAAGCATCTAGTACAATGCCTGACATAGAGTAGGCACTCAGTAAAGATGTGCTATGTAAATGAAGTACTGAATAAATTAGTGAATTAGAGGTAATTTTTGTTCATATTGGGACGATTGAATCAGAAAGATAAAATCAATTTCAAAGTCTAAATAAAGACATCTGTGAAGTAATAAGATATGCATGAAATTAAAGAAAAATGACAGAATAAATAGCAGAAAGATTTGTATTTGATTGACTTCTAATATGTTTATATATTGTTTACTTGTATGAAATCACAAAACAAAATTTATTTGTATTAGAGAGATGTACAGGGCATCCCAGCCTCAGAAGATCAACTGAATGAACTCTGAGGTCCCAGAGATTATATGTGACTCTTTCATTTTTCAACAATGATGCTAGTTTTGGTGCCAATACAGATTTACTTGGAATCATCATGTGAAGTCAAATAGTCACTACCTACTCTACCACAAAATTGCCAATGTTAAGTAAAAGCTTGTGAGCAAAATAAAAAAAGTTATTTTAGTCAAGCCTCTCAATTTTGAGTCAATCCAACTAAAAATCAAGGTATCAAATAGATACATCAAGATGTCTTTTTGTTCTTAAGCTTTCTTTTAGTTTGTTTTTTATATGTGTTAATATACAATTTATGGGTTGCTTTTCTGATAAGTAATGATTATATTTTTATGTGTTTATGAGTAAGACAAGAAAGTTGGATTTTTTTAAATTTAGACTGTATATTAGTATGTAAGAAATCTACTGATTATACCTACTTTAAATTTAACTGTTATACAATTTACCCTGAAAATCATAAAAGTAATAAAGAACAACAGCACCAGCACTCACATTGTGTTAGCTTCACCCTTAGTGCTCAATGTGCATAATCTGTTTTGATCCTTTCAACATGAAGGATAGACACAAGTAGCATCCCACTTTAATCTATACAAAGTTAGATTTAGTAAAGTTAAGCTATTGTTCAAGAGTAAACAACTGTGCAAGAAACTAAATGGCCCGTTTACATGTCAGAGCCCAAAGACATGCTCATCTCTCTGTATGCTGCGTGTCTTTTAGTTTTTCTGGTGATTCTGTTGCCCAGAGAGACATAAAAAAATGTCTATAAATAATGAAAATGCCTTTGTTTTAGAATATATGTAACTATTAATTTGCTCTTAATGAATGACCCAGTTAATCAAATTACGATTAAACACAACATGATGAAGATTTTAAGTCTGAGGTATATGCTATACATAGTTTTATTGTATCCAAAAATTCTAGTTATTTACTTTGAGCCAAAAATGATTATTGCATTCAATAAAATTTCACATAGGGATAGTTAAATATGTTTCTATTTAGAGCTGCTAATGTGAACGATTTGATTAATAGATTTCTTCGTATTGATCCGTTCTTGCCCTCATGAAGTAAATCCCCCGGTCATGATGAATTAAGTACTTTACAGCTGGATATCATTTGCTGATAATTTGCTTGCTATTTTGGCATTTGTATTCATAATTAAGATTGATATTTTCTTTATATATTGTCTAAGTTTGTTATCAGCATTACTGGGTAGCTTTTCTTCTTCCTGTATGTTCTGAAAACATTTACATAGGCTGAAAATTACTCCTTAGTAATTTAAAAGAAAATCTATAAAATAACCTGCATTCCCTCTCTTTGGGAATAAGGCAACATTCTTGTTTACTTTAACTTTGTCAGGTTTTTCATAATGACTCTAGCCAACCTTAATAAGTTCTTGATAATTCATTAATTTTCCCCAAATTCTTTAAATATTAACAAAATGCACTTATTTTCACATTTCTTTTACACACTTTTTTCTTTGTGACTATCTAAAATATATTAAATATCTTTCTTACAGCGTAATAATCTCCACAATCTCTTTCTAAAACCAAACAAACAAATAAATATGATCACTAAATTTATTCACATCTGTATCACTATGGAGCAGATATTAGATTTCACCTTTCCTAATCAAAGTAAACACACTATTTTTGTGTTTAGAAGTTATAACCCTGGTAGGGTTTAGAAGCATGATGACCCAGGCAAGGCATGGAAGCTCCATCTTACTAAAGAAAAGCAGGGTAGAATGGTCTAGAGTCGGCAGTCACTGCAGGCAGCTTCTACATCAATGGGATCCTGAAGCAGCTCCTGTGGGACGATTCTGTTTGGTTGCATAGCTATAACCACCCCCACAAAGATTCCGTAAGATCTATCCCTTACTAAATCCCTTTCTACCTAAACAGGCTAGAGTATCTTCTGTTTCATGCAGCTAAGAATCTTAACCACATAACACTTTCTTATTTATTTAGAACTTTTAACTTACTGATTTAGAAATTTTCATTTTTAATTTCTATATTTTTTCACATCACAATTAATCGCCTATTTCTCATTTGAAGAGTCAATGTGTGGAAGAGCAATACAGTATACCTGTTGTTGTAGGCTCTTCCAAGATATCTACATCCTAATCTTTAGAACTTTTGAACATTAACATGGCAAGAGGAAATTTGATAGAATTGCAGATAGAATTTATGCTGCTTATCAATTGACTTTAAAGTAGGGAAATTATATCGGATTATCTATATGCACCCAGTGAAATCAGAAGGATCCTTATAAGATGAGACAGGCAGAACATTATCAAAACAATATGTGAGAAAGACTGGTCATTGCTGGTTTTAAAGATAGAAGCAGGACCAGATGCTAAGGAATGCATCGGCCACTAGAAACGAGAAAAGGAAAGGAAATGAATTGTCCCATAGAGCGTCTGGGAGAAACAGAGCATTGCAAATACCTTGATTTTAGCTCAATAAGGCTCATTTTAGATTTCTGACCTACTGAACAATAAGAGCAAACAACGTCTGTGTTGAAATCAAGTTTGTGGTTTGAGGAATGAACTTCATTGTCAGAAAGAACAATGATAAAATTAAAACTTCACTCTGTGTAAACTGTGTGGCCTTACACAGTATAATTTCTACAAGGCTTTGATTCCGCATCTACAAAGTAGCATAATAGTAACTGCCTCCTGGGGGCAAATGTGAGGACTAATCTACATGATCTGTGATATGCAGTTGGCAAATATTTAACATAATATTTATTGAAAAATAATTACAAAATATAATTCCCCATTTATTTTAAAATCATAATTTTCCTCATGTATCTTTATCATTTTCTTTCTCTAGCTTTAATTTTATTATTAATTTGTTTTATTCTCAGTTCTCAAATTACTGACTAGTTAATTTACCTTTAATTTTATATGCTAGTTAATGAAAACTTAGTAGTGTTCTCATTGTTTTAAATGATGTTTTTAAAAGTTGTAATTTATGTTATGATTCAAAAGTTATTTTGGAAATGTTTATATGGTTCTTAATAAAATAATGGCTGTGATTTGTTGCTGTTGTTATTTAACAATGTTTAAACTCTTAAAGAAATTACATCTGCACTGTAATCAAATAATACAGTGTGTCCCATACAATTTTGCTTTTCTAGTTATAGAATTTGGTTGAGATACTGGTGAATGATGCAATCATGTTTCCCCAATAACTAAAACTTGTAGTAGGTTATTTATGATTCTGAAAATCTGCATGTAATTTTTTTCTGATTATTCAAATAAAGGCTGAATTATTTATATATTAAAATTGTCTTTTTGTTCATGTATTCTCATGTTCCTAAACCTTTATTTGTAAATTTTCATTCTGCACCATTTACTACATAAAGATTATCATTTTATTATTTGAGGACTGTTTTTCTATTAAAATTTACTTGTTTGCCCTTCCAGGACTTTCACTTTGAAAACAACATTGTCTTAAATAAGTATTATTTTTTCAAATTTGCATTTGCCATTTCAACATTTGTCCACTGAAGTATTTTTACTCTTGTTATTTATGTCTGTTTTCTATAAACATCTTATATTAGGATTTAACTACTTTTACTCAGGCTGAGAGTTCTTTTCTTCTCAACATATAGTTTAAGCATTTACTTTATTTACAAAAATTTTAAATATTTTGAAATGTATATAATTTCATTAAACACACATAAAAATAGTTATCCTGCTGTAATTCTACATTTAAACATCACAGTAGTGTTAATTTTATTATTGGTTACTTTTAAGAAGTTTTAAAACATATCATTTTATTATTCTAGTTAATTTGAATTGAGGCTAGTGAATCATTGTGACCTAGATAATCCTGAAAACCACCAATGTAAACATAATTTCATCACTTGTTAAAAAAATAAAACTTAGTCCATGAAATACAAGACTGTTAAACTACTAAATAACTTCACTACGTTGTTGAGAAAATCCATAGTAATCTATTTATCAGATACAATTGGCCCAACTAGACAAACATCTTGTTCCAAGTTCTCAAAGTAATTTGTACATTACTTGATATGGTTTGGGTGTGTCCTCACCCAAATCTCAATTTTAATTTTATCTCCCAGAATTCCCCTGTGATATTGGATGGACCCAGTGTTAGGTAACAGAATCACTGAGGCCAGTCTTTCCTGTGCTATTCTCCTTACAGTGAATAAGTCTCACAAGACTTGATGGGTTTATCAGGAGTTTCCATTTTGCTTCTTCCTCATTTTCTTTTGCCCCTGCCATGTAAGAAGCGTCTTTCACCTCCTGCCATGATTCTGAGGCCTTCCCAGCCAAGTGGAACTGCAAGTCCAATTAAATCTCTTTTTAGTCCCAGTCTCAGTTATGTCTTTATCAGCAGCATGAAAATGGACTAATAGAGTAAATTGGTATCAGTAGAATGGGGCATTGCTGAAAAGATATCCAAAAATGTGGTAGCCATTTGGAGCTGGGTAACAAGCAGAGGCTGGAACAATTTGGAGGGCTCAGAAGAAGGCAGAAAATGTGGAAAAGTTTAGAAACTTCTAGAGGCTTGTTGAATGGCTTTGACCAAAATGCTGATAGTGATATGAACAATAAGGTCCAGGCTGAGGTGGTCTCAAATGGAGATGAGGAACTTGGGAACTGGAGCAAAGATGACTCTTGTTATGTTTTAGCAAAGAGACTAGCAGCATTTTGCCCCTTCTCTAGAGATCTGTGGAACTTTGAACTTGAGAGAGATGATTTAGGGTATCTGGTGGAAGAAATTTCTAAGCAGTAAAGTATTCAAAATGTGACTTGGGTGCTGTTAAAAGCATTCCATTTTAAAAGAGAAATGGAGCATAAAAGTTCAGAAAATTTGCAGCCTGATGCAGTAAAAAGAAAAATCCATTTTCTGAGGAGAAATAAAGCCAGCTGCAGAAATTTGCATAAGTAACAAAGAGCCTAATGTTAATTCCCAAGACCATGGGGAAAATGTCTCGGGCCATGTCAGAGACCTTCACGGCAGCCTCTCCTATCACAGGTCCAAAGGCTCAGAAGGAAAACATGGTTTCATGGGCTGGACCCAGGGACCCTGTGCTGTGTGCAACCTAGGGACTTGGTGCCCTGTGTCCCAGCTGCTCCAACCATAGCTGAAAGAGGCCAACATAGAGCTCAGGCTGTGGCTTCGGAGGATGGAAAGCCCAAGGCTTGGCAGCTTCCACATGGTGTTGAGCCTGCATGTGCATGGAAGTCAAAAACTGAGGTTTAGGAACCTCCACATAGATTTCAGAAGATGTACGGAAACGCCTGGGTGCCGAGGCAAAAGTTTGTTGCAGAGGCAGAACCCTCAAAGAGAACCTCTGCTAAGGCAATGTGGAAGGGAAATGTGGGGTTGAAGTCCTCACACAGAGTCCCTAGTGGGGTGCTGCCTAGTGGAGCTATGAAAATGGGGCCACCATCTTCCAGACCTCAGAATGGTAGATCCACGGACAGCTTGCACAATGCACCTGGAAAAGCAGGGGCCTCTCAATGCCAGCCCATGAAAGCAGCTGGGAGGGAGAATGTACCCTGCAAAGCCACAGGGGTGGAGCTGCCCAAGACTATGGAAATCCACCTCTTGCATCAGCGTGACCTGGATGTGAGACCTGGAGTCAAAGGAGATCAGCCATTCTGGAACTTTAAGATTTGACTGCCCTGCTGGATTTTGGACTTCATGGGCCCTGTAACCCCTTTGTTTTGGCCAATTTCTCCCATTTCAAAGGCTGTATTTACCAAATCTGTGCCCCCATTGTATCTAGGAAGTAACCAGTTTGCTTTTGATTTTACAGGCTCATAGGTGGAAGGGACTTGCTTTGTCTCATTAGAATTTGGACTGTGGACTTTTGAATTAATGCTGAAATGAGTTGACTTTGGAGGACTGTTGGGAAGGCATGATTGGTTTTGAAATGTGAGTTTGTGAGATTTGGAGGGGCCAGGAGTGGAATGATATGATTTGGCTGTCTCCCCACCCAAATCTCAACTTGAATTGTATCTCTGAGAATTCCCATGTGTTGTGGGAGGGACCTAGGGGGAGGTAATTGAATCATGGGGGTCACTCTTTCCCATGCTATTCTTGTGATAATGAATAAGTCTCACAAGATCTGATGGGTTTATCAGGGGTTTCTGCTTTTGCTTCTTTCTCATTTTCTCTTGCCGACACCATGTAAGAAGTGTCTTTCACCTCCTGCCATGAATCTGAGGCCTCCCCAGTCATGTGGAACTGTAACTCTTTTTCTTCCCAGTCTCATATATGTCTTTATCAGCAGCATGAAAACGAACTAATACAGTGCAACTTTTGAATTTTTTTGCACTTATTCTAAAAAAATTTATTTGGATAAAAAAAATTATCTCAAGTTTCATAAACATCCTCCTCTGACTTCTGGCAGTTAATGTTACAGAGAATTTTGAGACTAGAGTACTTCTTTTATAGATAATGCACTGTTTTTTCTTCTTCCTCTTGTCTGTACCATTGAAGGTTTTCTTTTTCCTTATTGCCTAATCAAATTTTTTTTAAAATAGAAGTTATGTTACTAAACATTTTAACTGGAGTTAAAATTATTTTGTTTGGTTTAGCTTAGGTCAAAATATTTACTACACCCTAGTAAATTTTCTTTCAAAACACACACACATACAAACACACACACACACACACACACACACACACACACACACATCAATTATAATTTTGTACTTATGCTATTTCAAATTTTAGAAAAAAATCAGCTTTCTGGATGAGTATAATGTGCTTTTAGTCATGAATAGAAAATAAAGATAGATACAGAGTTAATTAGTATAATTATACTTCTCATTTTTTCTTTTCTTCTTTGTTTCTATGGCATTATTAAACAAGCAGTCTTATGGGAAAATGATCCTATGTTATTAATTTTTTTTTAAATTGTAAATTTAAAATTGTCTGTTTTATAAACTGTTGCACAGTCATCAAGTAAAGCATTATTTCCAGTTTCTGCCTCATTATAATGACACTCCAGGCTTATTGATCTCTGGTCCAGCCCAGCACAGACCCACAAAGAGCCTAGGACTAGTAATAAGTAACCATGGAAACCAAATTCCATACACACTTGCACAGACTGGAGGAGGTTATATCTATGGAACTTAATTTAAAGGAAATTTTCTGATTGTTTCATCAGATTAGATTCTCTGGAAAAGCAATGCATTTCTCAAGTCAATAGGTTATTCGTCAAGTTCAGAAACTGCTATCAGGGAAAGTGATGAAATTCCTTAAGACAATATTCCCAAGATGAAATAAGTCACGCTAACAAAATGGAAAATACTATTTCCCAAGGAGCAAAGAAAGGGTTTTTTACTTGCCATTGAGCTGGAGAAGATAAATTTGAGAAACGGACAGCCATCATAAAATGAAAAACCCTCAAACTCAATTATCAGATTGAGTCATCAGATTGAGTCATTAAGATGTATTTGCTCCCCCTTTTCAAAAGGAACTGGTGACTATCGGAAACCCATAGAGGATATCTCTAGGTTTATAATTTAGAAATATTGCGTAGCTCTTTGTGTACATGATAAATATATCAAAATTGTATCTGTAAAATTAAGTCAGCTGACTAACAAGTGTTTGAGCTAGCAAGATGTTCCCTGCAAACTGTTTTCTTTTTAAAAATATTTTTTAAATTTTATTTAAGTTCTGGGATACATGTGCAAGACATGCAGGTTTGTTACATAGGTAAACACGTGCCATGGTGGTTTGCTGCACCTATCAACACATGACCTAGGTATTAAGCCCCACATGCATTAGCTATTGATCCTGATGATCTCTCCCTCCAATCCCCTAACAGGTCCAGTGTGGGTTGTTCCTGTGTCCATGTGTTCTCATTTTTTGCCTCCCACTTGTACATGAAAACATTCAGTGTTTGGTTTTCTGTTCCTGTGCTACTTTGCTGAGAAGAATGGCTTCCAGCTCCATCCATGTCCCTACAGAGGACATGATCTTATTTCTTTTTATGGCTACACAGTATTCCATGGTATATATGTACCACATTTTCTTTATCCAGTCTATCATTGATGGGTATTTGGGTTACTATTTAATAACAGCACTTCCATGAACATACGTGTGCATGTATCTTTATAATAGAATGATTTATATTCCTTTGGGAATATACCCAAAAATGGGACTGCTGAGTCAAATGATATTTCTGGTTCTAGGTCTTTGAGGAATCACCACGATGTCTTCCACAATGGTTGAACTAATTTACATTCCCAATGACAGCGTAAAAGTGTTCCTCTTTCTCCACAGCCTTGCCAACATCTGATGTTTATTGACTTTTTAATAATCACCATTCTGACTGACATGAGATGGTATTTCATTGTGATTTTGATTTGCATTTCTCTAATGATCAGTGATGTTGAGCTTTTTTTATATGTTTGTTAGCCACAAAAATATCTTCTTTTGAAAAGTATCTGTTCATGTCCTTTGCCAAATTTTTAATGGAGTTTTATTTCCTTGTAAATTTGTTTAAGTTCCTTGTAGATTCTGGATGTTACACCTTTGTCAGATGGATAGATAGCAAAAATTTTCTCCCATTTTGTAGGTTGTCTGTTCACTCAGATGGTAGTTTCTTTTCCTGTGCAGAAGCTCTTTAGTTTAATTAGATCCTATTGTCAATTTTTGCTTTTGTTGCAATGTTTTTGACATTTCATCATGAAATCATTGCCCATGCCTATGTCCTGAATGATATTGCCTCGATTTACTTCTAGGTTATTTATAGTTTTTGGTTTTACATTGATGTCTTTAATCCATCTTGAGTTAATATTTGTATAAGGTGTAAGAAAAGGGTCCAGTTTCCATTTTCTGCATATGGCTAGGTAGTTTTCCAGCACCCTTTATTAAATAGAGAATTCTATCCCCATTGCTTGTTTTCATCAGGTTTGTTGAAGATCAGATGGTTGTAGAAATGCAGTCTAATTTCTGAGATACCCATTCTGTTCCATTGGTCTATGTGTCTGTTTTTATACCAGCACTATTCTGTTTTGCTTACTGTGACCTTGTAGAATCATTTGAAGTCAGGTAGCATGAGGCCTCCAGCTTTGTTATTTTGCTTAGGATTGTCTTGTCTATACAAACTCTTTTTTTGGTTTCTTAAAAGAGTTATGAAAATCAATGCTGAGGAGGGCAGTGCTTAAAAAATAGTATTTGTATTTTGCAGATTTATAGATATCTCTTTAGACCTTCTTTTCATTCAATCTTTTAAAAGTTTAAGGAAGAATGTGCTATATCTCTTTTCTCCTCAAACTTTAGCTCTAAATTCCTCTCTCCTTTTGGTTCTTTTGGTTATACGTGGCCTATCATATTCCCCAAACACTGACGTGTTTTAGATGTTATGGTCATCTTTAACAGAAGCTGCTATAATAAAACTGCTTCTCAGTCACCACACTACAAAATTTCTTAGATCACAAGTTTTAGACCACAAGTTTTAGATATGTGTCTGACAATAATGCAACAGTCAAGTGCAGAAATAAAGGGGTCCTGGCAGGGCCTCCACGAGAACAAGATATCTCACCAAGGATCACCAAGGATCAACCAAGCAACCCAGAATCCCTCAACTTAAACTTTTACCAAGTAGATTCTCTTAGAAATTGCGTTGACAGGTTTGGCTGTGAGATATGACTAAACTTGCATCTAATTCCTTGGTAGATATTCTGAATACCACATATCAATAACTCAGGTATCAGGAGAAACTTCTGTTACTGAAAGCCAACAGTGAATCAACAAATATTTTTGGAACACTTGCTGTATTTCTGATACTGTACTAAGGGATATAGAAGAACAAAATTATTATCCTCAAGGATCTTAAAGTGTACTTGGTATACCTCCATAAAAAAGTGAACAGTAAATGAGAATACGCAAAGAGGAAACATGATCTAAGAGTTCAGAAAAGAGGACTATTAACATGGATAGAAAAAACGGAGAACATTTAAGAAGGAGGTAGGATTTGAAATATGGACTAACAAGATTTCAAGAGCTAAAGCAAATTTCTCCTCTTAGTATTCAAAGTAAGACATGATTTTAAAAGAATGATTATTAAACAGTAGCATCATTAAAAGAAAATATAAATTTGATATGAGCAGCTTATGATATTTTACAGATGATCTAAGAAACTTGGGATTTCACTGAAAAAGAAACAGATGCTTAAACAATTACTTTTATTATGTGGATGTTTTTTAAATTCTTGCCTAACAATTAAATACTTTAATACTTGGTGCCCAGATTTGTTTTCAAAAGCAGGACAATGAGAAGAAGAATGTAAACATGCTGGGAATAGCATAATTATATATTGCACTTTTTGCTGATGCTATTTTTATGTCTCCTAAAATAGAAGGCCAGTTACACTTTTAATGCTTCTTTTGGTTTTAACCCAAAATGCAGAGCTGTTAATTTAAACATTCTTTGCTACCTTACAACTCTTGCAATAAATCAAAGAAACCTAAATTAGATACTATTGTCTTGGCAAAACATAGTAGCGGTCGATTTCACAACAGTTTTAACTGAGTTCTTATTGAATTTCAGAATATGTTATGCCATTTTAGCTAATTCTTAAGAAGGCCTTAGGAAATAAATCACTTCCCTTAGTACAAATATGCTTTCTGAAATTGTCTTTATTGAAAAAATAAATCTGAAATTGGCAAAATGTCAGTCATAATTGCCTCTTAAAATTTAGTCATAATTTTTCTTCATTCTTACTAAGTTATAAACTCCATTTATCTGAATTACTAGTTCCCATCATCAAATCTATCAGAAACAGAAATTAACAGAGTATTGGCATTGGGGAAGAAGAATTGATATAATTATTTGGTAGTTCAGTATGTTCCATTCTGGATGTAGATAAAATATAATTTTAGATTTAGGTGTGGATACAGATAAGAATCAATGCCTGTGTCTTTTACAGATTGTATTTTTGAATTTGGTTTTAGAATGATGTGTTTGACATAACACACTTTGGGGTAAACACTGGTGTCTCTTACAGCCTCTTTTTCTTCATTTGTGTTATATGCTATACTTCTAAGAATTGGTATAGGAACAAACCATATAATGCAGGTGGAGGATCTCTGAGGTGGTGCTCTGAGGTGGAGGATCTCTGAGGTGGTGCTCTATATCTTTCCCTTCTTATTTCTATCATTGTACTGTCTTACATCCAGGAAATTCCTTTACTTTTATTTAACAGGATGGCAAACTTTAAATTTCCAGTTTCAGAAATTCTAAATCTTGATTTTCATCCCTTAGATACATTTTTTCCTGTGCTTTGACTACTTTGCTATCAGGTGATGAAAAAGTGGTATAAACACCATCAGGCAACATATACATGTTACTTTTTGAAAACATATATATCTGTGCACTATATATGCACATATTTATATTAATTTATGATAAACTGATAATTAAATAATTAATAAATAAGTATTCAAATTAAAACATGACAAGATTGCAACTGATCCAGAAGCTTTAAAAAATATTTTGGGGTCTAAAATAAAATTAGTATCAGATAGGATGACCTATTGTTCTTCCTGTTAAGAAAGCTTCAAATACTTGTTGCCTTTTTTAAATAATCACTTTTTGAAAGGCTTCTATCCACAACTGTGCTTGATATTCATTAATAAACTGCCTTGGATGCTTAAACTACTCTTAATTTACTGATGTATATCTATGCTGATTTATGAGTTATCTCAAGTTTGAGAGATTAAACTTTAATAATTATAGGGAACCAAAGAATATGGTAATTCTAACTAAAATAATCTGAAAAAAAACACAAAAATATTTTCAAAGATGCTCTATTAACTATTATGGAAAAAATATTTTAATTATGGAAATTTTAAAATAAAAATTATTTCTACTTCCAGGCCTGACAGAACCTGTCTTGGTACTCTACCTGCCTTCAGCTATGGTTTGAATGTGTCCACCAAAAGCTCACGAGTTAGAAATTTAATTTCTAGTGCAATAGTGTTGAGTTACAGAGCTGCAGCAGTTAGGGAGGTGGACCCTTATCAAAGGTGATTGGATCATAAGACAGATCCCTCATAAAGATTAATGTCATTATCTTGAGAATGGGTTATTTCAAGAGTGGGCTGTTATAAAGTGAGTCCAACCTTGATGCCTTTTCCTCTGTCTCATGTACTCCCTTCCCTTTTTTCTATGTTATGACCCAGCAAGAATGCCCTTCACCAGAAGGTGGTCCCTTGACTTTGGACTTCTCAGTCTCTAGATCTATAAGGAATATTTTTTAAATGAGCTATAGCAACATGCAATGAACTGAAATAGAAAACTGGTACTGGGAGTAGAGTTGTTGCTACAGCAAATACCTAAAAATAAGGAAGCAGCTTTGGAAGTGGGTTGGAAGCTAGAAAAATTGGAAGGAACAAATTAGAAAACACCTATATCACTATGAGTGGAGCATTCTGGTGAGGGCTCTGAACAAAGGAATCCCAGAATCTTTTTCCGTATTAATTAAGTGGCTATGACCAGAATGTTTGTAAACACATGGACAGTAAAGGACATTCTGAAGAGGTCTCAGATAGAAATAAGATATTAGATACTGGAGTAAAGACCACTCTTGTTATAAAGCAACAAAGACCTCAGCTAAAATGTGTCTGGGCCCATTGGTTTGCAGAATGCAGAATTCAAGAACAATAAACTAGAATATCTGGTGAAAGAAATATCTAAATAGCAAAGCATTTAGGATGCTGCATTATGTTTGGCTATATACAATGTGATGTGAGAGGCAAGAAATGACTTAAAGACCAAATTTATAATCAAAAGGAAGCAGAACGGAAAGATTTAGAAAATTCACAGACTGATGCATAAAGACCAAAAAAACATATTTGGGACAGAATGCTAAGGATCTGGCCAAGTAATTAATGAGATAGAATAAACTGCAGAGCTACCAGCATTCAAGGCCAACATGAGAGGTGAAATATGGGGTGAAGCACCCAAGGTCTTGTTGGTCAAACCCTCACACCAGTGCTCAAGATGTGTGACATGGAGTCAAATAAGATTATTTTCCAGATTTAAGACAATGTTTTCTTTGTTGAGTTTTGGGCTTCCTTAGGGTGTGTTATTCCTTTCTTCTTCTTGCCTATTTCTCCTTTGTGGAAGGAGTATGCCTGTCCTATGCCTGTCCTACCACTGAATTTTTGAAGTAGATAATTTGTTTAACTTCACAGGCTCACAGCTGAAAGAAATTTGCCTCAAGGTGAATCTATCATGCCTGAGTCTCATCTATGTTAGATGAGACTTTGGTCTTTGGACTTCTGAATAAATGTGGAATGTGTCAAGGCTTTGGTAGCCATTAGGAGAGAACGAATATATTTTGCATTGTGAGAAGGACATGAATTTAGGTGGTCAAGAGTGGAAGGCCACGGTTTGATCTGGTCCCCAAAAATGCATGTGTTGAAAACTTAATCCCCAATACTATATTGTGGGGAGGTCTGGCCTAATAGGAGGTGATTGGGTCATGAGGGCAGAACCTTTATATGGATTAATGTTGTTACTGTGGATCAGGCTCTTTTTTTTTCCCCCCATTTATTTATTTTATTGTATTTTAGGTTTGGGGGTACATGTGAAGAACATGCAAAGTTGTTGCATAGGAACACATGTGGCAGTGTGATTTGCTGCCTTCCTCCCCGTCACCTACATC
>NW_016107337.1:4138648-4158648 GCF_001604975.1 Cebus imitator
TTGATGGCTGCATAATATTCCATGGTGTATATGTGCCACATTTTCCCTATCCAGTCTATCGTCGATGGGCATTTGGGTTGGTTCCAGGTCTTTGCTATTGTAAACTGCTGCAATGAACATTCGTGTGCACGTGTCCTTATAGTAGAACGATTTGTAATCCTTTGGATATATACCCAGTAATGGGACTGCTGGGTCAAATGGAATTTCTATTTCTATGTCCTTGAGGAATCGCCACACTGTCTTCCACAATATAGTTGCAGTGGGTTGTTATAAAGCAAGTCTGGACCCTGGTGCATTTCTCTGTCTCATGTGCTCACCTGCCCTCCTGCCATGTCAAGATGAAGCAAGAAAGCCCTCCACACATGTGGCTCTTTAACTTTGGACTTCCCAGCATCCAGAATTGTAGGAAAGACATTTATTTTTATTATAAATTACCCAGTCTATGTCATTCTGTTAGAGCAACACAGAATAGACCAAGATAACTTTTTACAAAGAAACTGAAAAATAATGCAAAAAAAACCCCAACTCTTTCTAGGTATTAGAAGGGGCTGTGATCCTTGGTAAGAAAATAAAGGAATAACATTTTGATATCACTTAAGCCCTTTATAGGAAAGCATTTACCAAACCTAGTTCAGGAAGGGGGATCTAAGCAAAATATAGCAGCCTTGCTGACTTTGGATACAAGGAGAGGAATTTGGAGAGACTGAGGCCTCTTAACTTTAGCTGCTTGTCCTGACAAGCTTAGCTATGAGAAAATGCCTCAAGAGAAAACCTGTGGAATGTTTGGTTCGCTGTCTTTGCCTCCCTTTTGTGTCAGTTTGCCCTCTTCCACCAAAAATAAGCAGATGTCCTTTGGGGAATAAAGGTGAAGGGAAAAGCAATGTGCAATATGTTGAGGCCAAACTCAGTTTGTTTCTCTATTCTTTGAAAACTTAGCCTCGCTCTTTTGCCATTAACTTGTCATAATTTTTATTTTTTTAACATATAATTCAAAAAAAATGAAATTAGTCTCCTAAATATACAAGTAAAATTTGACAATGAAAATTATTGAGTCATCAGATTATCCTCAAATATATTGTATTTCTAAATGTGTGTTTTCCTATACATAAAGAAAAACATGCAAATGTATTCTCTCTATATATATTTGTAATTCTAACAAAGATATTCGTATTATTTTACTTTGATTATTAGCTACCAAAAGTTAGCTAAAATCATTCAAACTCCAAGTTAGCTTTTTCCACAGAAATATAATACAAACTATATGTATAATTTTAAATATTTTAGTAACCAAGTTTTAAAGAGCAAAAAAGAAACAGGTGAAATTAATTTTAATAATATTTTGTTAAATATTGTTATTTTGGTATGTAATCAACAAAAAAATTACTAATACTGTGAACGATACACCTGTTGTACTCAATATAATACAAATTTTACATAATTCAATGGTTAAAGTAAAATATAACCACACCAAAACAATAAAAATTTATTAACATAAATAGGTTTACAATAGTTTGGTTTTTAAATTTATATTAAAAGTAAGTACAATTAAAATCAATTTATCCACTGGTCTAGCCATATCTTAAGTGCTCAATAGCTTTATGTAGTTAATAGTTACCATCCTGGACAGCATAGTTCTAACCCTCCTTGATGATGGGACTTAGTGGTTTTCAATGGAGGTTGCATATTACCACTGGAAATGTGTTAGTCCAAGAAATAGTTTTGGTCAGGAAAATATCTCCCTCAACATGGAGACACTGTTCAGAACCACTAATTAAATGAATTGCACAGTTATATCTCAGACTTAAAAAAAGCAAGAGAATATATAAATCCACTTTAGTAATTATGAACCATGTTGTCGCTCTTAAAATTAATTCTCTTGTCATCCTGCCAACTAACAGTTCTTTCAGAGCATTTCAGTCTAAAATCTCATGCTCTTATTTAAAATACTTATAATTTAAACACTTTTGCTTTCTTACTCTCACAATACAAGTTAATAAATTTTATCAAGACCCCAGAACATTGATCATTTTATTTACTTTGGTAGTCAGCCTCCTACCATCTACAGTTTTTATCCCTGTTTGAACCAGACACTGTAGTCCATCACTTTAAAGTACTCCTCATCCATAACTCACATCACTTTGTTTTTGTCCTTCTACTACACTGGATCCATAAATCACCAGTAAGAGATCACTCCTTTACTTTCCCTGCTATTACATAGAGAATGTTAAGCGCTGAAAAACAAACAAACAAAAAAACAAAAAAAACATAGATCTGTGCCAAACCAAATCTCTGCCCAACATTAGTCAACAGTCTTAGTATTTGTTTCCATCTGCAAATGCTATCAGCCTCTCCACTGCAAGGTCTCCTATTCTTCAATATTTTCTTCTAATTCTCCATTCCGTTCTCATACTCATGCACACCTCTCTGCTCTTGCTTGACAGAAAAAAAGAATGTATCTTTATAAACTACAGCAAATGGAGTAACCAAGTAGCAGAAATTTCTTCAACTTTGTACCTCCATCCACAAATGTATTTGTCCCTACCCATCACCTTACCTCCTACTTTTGTATCTCAGTAAAAGAAGTGCCTAGGTGGCTGTCCAAAGTAAAATTTGAAATTCAGTTAAACTCTGGACCTCTCTAGAGACCTTTATCCATTCTTTAATTTTCTTATCTATGGTTTATAATCATTTCCCCTGTGTTAAAAAAATAAAACAAAAGAAACAAGAACCTCGCAACATGTATACCCTGTGTATATTATCCTACCTTTATCCTTTTCTTCACTATCGCCCGAGCCCCCAATAACCCCCTTCAAAATAACCTCCTCATATTGTGTGTGTTTCTTTGTCTCTCCTTGATTCCTGGCTTCTATCCCCATAGCTCCACTGATCTCCTCTGAATGGGGTCAGAGGGTGCTGATTTTGATTAGTATCAGAATATTCCCAAATATTCTGGCCATTCCTTTGTAATTTTATTCCTAGACCTTTTTCTCTGATTTCATGTTAAGAAGAATTGTAGTAATATATATTTCTAACTTACATTCTCTTAATATTATAATATGAAAAGTGAACATGGTGGGTTTTTTTCTGAAAATTATTCAAACTATTGAATTGGAAAAAAAATAATTTACTAAGCCAGGTGAACTGATTTGCTTTACACAGGAGCTTATATTCTGGGAAATAAAGCCTCTATTCTTCAAACGTGTCCTGAAAGAAAGTTATGTAAAAATCTTAATAGCAACATAATCAGACTATTACCACACAATTGCACCATAAAGAATACCAGTCATGGATATAATCATAGAAAATTGCCAGACAATTGCAACATTAAAGCGCATCAATCATAGATACAATCACACAAATGACTACAATCAGTAGTAAAACTTAAAGCAATTACAACTTTTTAAGGAATTATTATATGGGAAAATTATTTAAATAGCAATACTGTGTTTTTTAACTTTTAAATAAATTCAAAAGAATGCCTCTGGTATCTGAGGGCTTCGCCAGTAGAAAGGTACTTCTGTGATAACCTCCAATTTCTTTCAAATGTTCTGGCCACTTAACTTTAATGTGTCTGAATGTCAAATCTCAAATGTAAAGAAAAGTCAGTTCAAAAATATAAGAAGTAATGTACATTGGTGTTAGAAAATCGCAATATTATCCTATAAAAAAATGGTTTCTGAATACTACAAAGAGATAGCTTCAAAATTGCAAGCCATCTGCATAATCAGTTTTATAAGAAAAGACTATTACAAATAGATATGAGAGACTAATAACTGCATGGAAAGCAAAATATGAGTTAAGAGAAAAATTAAATGATCATAAACTTACAGAGAAAAAATATACAAATAGCCCTAACTACTCACATTTGAAATATCTGACTTGTACTTTTTTCTGTTTTATTGTTTGTTTTATGCCTTTTGTTTTCATTCCTTTGACAGAGGTCAATCACAAACCTAAATGTGTTTAATTCAAGTCTCCCTACATTTAAATAAATTGAAAATTTTTTTCAACTAAATTATCCAATGCAAAATTGCCATAGGCACTTTCTGAGCTAGATATTCTTTTGGTGTTAGAGCCCATTGTCTTCCTAAAATTCCCAAACCCACTTCCACGCTTTCACTAGGCCAGCAATGAAATAAATAAAAATAAATAAATTCATTTTAATTCATCAAGATATCTAACAAAGTTTTCAAAATACCCTACTGGTGAAGTAACTTACCCTAAAAATATCTGAGTTATTCACCCAAGAGGAAAGTAGAATTGTATGTAAATATTACAGGGTAGTAAAAGCATTAAAAAAACTGTCATATGTCACAAGTTGAAGACCACTAAGATAGAGATCACCAGGGAACAGTAAGTGAACAGAAAGTACCATGGCAAATTGTCAAATATAGACACGGATTAAGTCAGGACATATCATGCTATCAATCCTGCATCAAGCTATAAGCTAAACATGTGTATTCTTTCCTGTTTCTCATGTCTCCTGCTCCAATTTATAAAGCATGAAGAAATTCTGTGGAACAATTCCACCTTTAATTAAACAAAAGAAAGATGACAAGTAAATATAAGGAGTGATCCTGAAGTGAACCTGGACTGGGGGAAAAAGGTAGCTAGAAGAAATATTATTAGTATAATTAAAGAAATTTAAATGTGGACTACATGTTAGATAACATGTTGCCCCTTATCCATGGGAAATACGTTCTAACACCCCCAGTAGATGCCTGAAACTTCAGATACTACTGAACCTTATCTATACTACTATGTTTTTCAAATTAGATAACTGAGATGGCTATTAGATTCCTAACAGGCAGGTAGTGTGTAAAGTAAGGATACTCTGGACTAAGAAATTATCATCATCCCAGAGTGAGATGGCTTAAGATTTTATCACGGTACCAAAAACAGCATGCAAATTAAATCATATGAATTGTTTATGTCTAGAAGTGTTCATTTACTACTTTTGGATCACAATTCGCTATGGGTAACTAAAACCACTAAAAGTAAAACCTTGGCTAAAGGAAGTCTATTGTAGTATATCAAAGTTAAGTTTCCTGATTTTTATAATTATACTGTAGTATAACGTATATAGTGTATACCACGTAGTACATACATTTTTTGCACTAATGTCCCTATATTAAGTTTGAAATTATATCAAAATAAGAAATTGCTGAACAAAACAATTCTTAACAAATTTTTAAAATCCGAATTATATCAGGTATCTTCTCAGACTAACATGGAAAAAAAATAGAAATCAATTTTAAAAGGAACATTGAAAACTGTAAAAATAAATGGAAAATTAAACGACATGTTTCAGAATGACCATGGAGTCGATTAATAATCTTTAAAATTCTCAGGTTTCTTCCTCCAACTCTCATTCCCCCAATTTTCTGCTTTCCTGCCTCTATAACCTATACTTTCTCAACTTCCTTTCCACTCTTCTGAACTCAACATTTGCCTTGATTCCCCTGTTTCCTCTAAACCTGTTCACCCTTTTAAGCTCCATCTAAAGAATGAGGGCACTCTCTTAAACTCTCCCTATTTACCTTGGACAGAAATCAACCTTAAGGAATATAGCTAAAGAGTTGCCCAAGTTAACAATGTTCAAATCTGATTTATGTGGACTGGCTAACCAATTATCCCAAACAGTTTCTACGACCAATAACGGAAAGGCAAAGAAAATAATGAATCCACAGCCTCAACAACATGCTACCCCTCATAATAAAATATGGCAGTCTAATGCCACAGAGCTAAACGTTAGAGTAGAACACTCCGGCAAAATTTTAACAATTACTTTTAATAATTTATTAATAATTAATCTTTATTAACAGACTACAGAGAATAACTGCTAAATACACTATTAATGTATTCTTGATTTTTAAATATCTACTAAGGATTCTATTGGGACAATTGAGGAATTTGAATATGAACTATATGATAAAAATTATGTTTTCAATGTTGCATTTCCTGAGTGTGATGATTTTATTATACTAACATGATAGTGTCCTAGTTTTTTGAAGGTACATGCTAAAGTATTTGAGAAAGTCCAAGCAAACATGAAAAATTTGTTGCCCTTTGGTGAACACATTTTTACAATTCAAATGGATTTAATTTTTTTAATAACAATTAGAAAAAAATTCAGAAAACTATTAATATAATATTACTTTAACAGCTTAGGTTTTTAAGTTCTTTAGAAATGAGACTATTTCCAACACTTAGAGTTTTTTCTGGTTTTAGTCTTTGGCTTTTAAATTTTATTTCTATATTAACTGGTAAGTTTAAATATATTTCCTATTTTGCAAAAGTGATTTTAAAATGTTGGCATCTCAACTCAAAAATGATTTTTAAGTAAGCCTTGGAAAAGCCCCATAACTATTTTTGAGTTCTTTAAAGACACTCATGTAAGAAATATTGAGATTTTGTTACCTCACTAACAATTGAATCAAAATACTTTTAGCTTACCATATGTTAAAACATTTATGAGAAACAGTCTTTGACAAAAATGTAAAAATAGCACTTTTAAGCATCAGCAAACCTCTCTGTCTTTTGCTTACCTTACATGACTCACTTAATGGATATATTGCTCATGCCCCTGTTTCCTGCTGATTAGAAGTTGCTATTAGCATGATTCACACGAAAAAAATCACGAGTATTTCACAGAAAGCTACAGAGAAATGTTTTTCCAACTTTGCAGAACATTGCCAAAAATATCTATCTGAACCACAGGCACCTGGAATGGATATCAGAGCACATCGTAAAGTTTTAAATGAAACGAAAATCTTTTTTAAGTTTATTATGATAAACTGCACACTTGTGAGTTGGTGAATTGAGGCGTCCAGCTACCAAGACCATCTAAGCAAAAATAATACCCAGTTTGATCTGTGAATCTTTGTGCTAAGAGAGCTTATATAAAAATATAAACTTGATTTGTGTTCTACAAAGGCTGTGATTGAGATGATACGGGGACAAAAAGTTTTGGAGCTTTTTTATAATCAAGGAAAGGATTCATAGCCATTGCTTGGCACAAATGAAATCTGACCTAAGATACTGTAAAAACCCAGCTGAAAAGACAGACAACCAATAGAAATAATCAGAGTCAACATTAAAAAGTACAATGTAAGAGGCATAAGAAGTACAGAGGAATTAACAAGCTAACTTGAATAAATGAGTCTATTTCGTCTGAGTACTTCAGAATTAAAACATTTTAAAGACCTATTTGGATAAACCTAAATAATTCAGTAGATGAT
The DNA here is from genome assembly GCF_001604975.1 of Cebus imitator. Classification (NCBI taxonomy): domain Eukaryota; kingdom Metazoa; phylum Chordata; class Mammalia; order Primates; family Cebidae; genus Cebus; species Cebus imitator. The sequence continues at coordinate 4,145,890 of NW_016107337.1, forward strand.
TGTACATAGTTTGCCAAAGTGTCAAGAGAATTGAGTTTTGTCTCACGTCTGTGTACTTCCTTACTCCTATTCTCCCTTCTATGAAACATATGAAACATTGCTCTTCTAACTAGCTGCTGCTGTTTCCTCAATGCTCATATCATCACTGTGATCTGAGAAATCTAGTTTCTTGTGCCCATACAAATGATCTTAAATCACAGAATGCATTCCTTTTTCACTGTGTTGTGGAATTATCAACTTATCTGTTTGGCACAACCCTTCCTTGAGTAAAGGCGTCTCTTCGTAACACATCACTATCCTTTTTTCGCTAGTGTTTCTTTTGTATGGATCTCAGAACAGTGCTGATTTATGTAACTGACACCTAACAAATGTTTTAATGAAGTAGCTATTTAAAATATATATTTTTAAGCAGGGCACGGTGGCTCACACCTGTAATCCCAGCACTTTGGGAGGTGGAAGCGGGGGATCACGAGGGCAAGAGATTGAGACCATCCTGGCCAACATGGTGAAAGTCCGTTTCTACTAAAAACACAAAAATTAGCCGGGCGTGGTGGCACCCGCCTGTGGTCCCAGCTACTCAGGAGGCTGAGGCAGGAGAATTGCCTGAACCCAGGAGGCGGAGGTTGCAGTGAGCCGAGATGGCGCCACTGCACTCCAGCCTGGCAACAGAGCAAGACTCCATCTCAAAAACACAAAATATATATATAATATATACATTATATATATATATTTTGTTTTATATATACACATATATATTTATGTAATTATAAATATATATGTATATATATAAAAAACAAAATATATCTATTATATATATATTTATATATATGCTTATATAATTTATATATAATTATATAAATATATATGTATATATATATAAAACAATATATATATTATATATTTATTTATATATATATGCTTATATATGAAAATATATACATGTTTGCATATATGTGTTTAGATATATAAATATATTCTGTTTATATATATATACTCCGTCTCAAAAATATATATATATATAAAAACATATATATGGGTTTTTAAAATTTTTACCCTCTACTCTGGCCCAAATATTTAAGAATAAGAAACAGGGGAAAGGGAAGCAATTAGGACCAAGAGTTAACACAATCAACAAAGGCCCAAATTGCAACACAGTCCTTTAACTCCAGCCTATTGTTTTCAGAGTTCTTTTCTGACTGTCCTTTAGAATAAGCCTCTCCTTAGAATTCTCCTTGCATCTCATGTGAATAGGCTCTGCAGGTTCTCCCATCATAATCACACACAGGTGACTTTGTGTGACTATTATTTAGATTCAAATACTACTACTACCAGATAACATTATTAAATGTTGAATATTATTAACTTCACAGTTCATAAAGTACTATTATTATAGGATTCGCTTTTATATTTCTTCTTTCATGATAAAAAAACGTCTGGAAAATAGATTTCAAAATTTTAGCAATAGGGAAAATGGTATTTAAAAACCTTCAAATGGGCATTCAGTCATTCAACGAAATGAATAATGAAGATAACTTTTTGTTTGGCATTGTGTTAGACTTTGGTAGGCTTTTAGAGTGGCATCATATTTTGACCAATGAAATGGCTTAGGAAAGGTGAAGCCATGTATTGACTAGCAGATAGCGCATCCTAGGGAAAGGCATAACATATAGAAAACACATACTGAAGTATGAAGTAGCTAAGGGTCCCTTGCCAAGGGTCCTCTTTGGCCTTATTGAGTGTTTGGAAACCAATTTTTCGTGTATAACTGTGATTTCCACTCTGTTAACATGGATGTTGCCTCCAATCCAGCCAGAAAAGTTTGGGTTAAACCTATTTTTTGTCTTTCTTGTAGTAGATTGAACTTCAGTAGAAATTTTCATGGTGTATGGGAAATGATAACAGCCACTTCTGCACTCAAAACAAGACATAAATGTAATAGACAATCATCTACAGGAATGTTTTTCAAACTAAATACACATCCTTTCTCTTAAGTGAAATATCCATGCATTCCAGATTCCAGTTGGGTATTCAAGACCTGTTGGTTCAGCACTTCCAAACCTCAAAATTCTAGATCTCATGAAAACTGGGTCTTATGCCTTGGATTTATAGAAATTTCTGTGACAATATTTTTATGAAATTTTGTATCTTCTCAATGTCTCTTTCCAAATGAACTGCTTCTAATCATGATTTCAAACATTTTTTCTGCCCTCTTAACAATATAAGGAGCACTAATGCCTTAACAAATTCTATTTACTACACAGGGGAGAACTAAAGGAAAGTCTTACATTACAGAAACAACACAATCACCCATGGAAGCAAAGGCATGACCCCTCAGTCTAAAAATCTCCAGTGAAAGCAAAGGCAGGACCTCTGGGTCTTTCCATGACAGAAAGGCTGTACTGACCCTCTTTCACACAATCTTAGCTTCTCTTCTGCTCCTCTCTCCTTTCTTTTCATCTTTCACTCATCCTCAGCAGACTGTTCTATAGCACAAAAATATCTTGCTCTTTATTATACAGAATAATTAAGCATTCTTTTCTCTTAGCTGCTGAGTGTCCCTAAACATCTGTTAAAATGCTCCTACAATTAGCAGTTCTATTGTACTTCAAAAAGTGGCTGTGTTTAAAAACAGAAACATCATCCCATCTCCTATTACTTAAGAAAGTTCAATGTATAAACAGAGCAGAAGTCATTTTAGTTGAACTGGGAGTGAGCACTGAGACTGCCCTTTCTTCTCCAAGCCCTCTCCCCTCCCTGTGGTAAAATAAATTTCACAGAACTTCTTGGAGCACTCGTTAATAGCTTCCTGAAAAGTTGTTCTTCTATCACCAGGGCATTACTTTAGCAAATCTGAAAGCCACCATTACATGACTATGACGCCATCTGGGATAAAGTTTAGGCAGTAACACAGTTTATTAAAAATTGATTAAAGCTTATAGCCCACCCGATCACATTGACTTAGCAAAAACAAAAACCTGTAGCTCTTTACTGACACATATTGTGAATTAGATTAAGTCTCTGATTTGAAACAAGAAGAAAAATCCAAATTTAGAGAAGATTAAAGATATCTTTATGCATATATTGAATGCTTATAAATTTAAAGATGTCTTTATGCCTATATTGAATGCTTATAAATTCTTATTAAATATACTTTAAAGTTGAATTTATCATATATCTTGTATGGTTTCTGGAAATCTGATCTCAATAGTGCAATGTATTTCTGGTTTTTTGTTTGTTTCTTTGCTTATTCATTGATTCTGACACTTTTTCTTCTTATAATAAACTTAGAAGTTTAAAACTTTATGTTAGTCATCTCTACCCTAACAGGGTAAAAATTAATATTAGCTGAATGCTTATAATGTGCATGCAAATTATCTCCATTTTGAAGACAAGGAGAAAAAAGAAGCCCTGAAAGAGTGGTGTAAACCATAATCCTAGAAAGTTCCAGAGCTGGGATTTGAATCCAGTTTAAGGTCCAGGCACATAATCATGACATAATTATGAGACTTGCACTGCTAGTCACTTTCACTCTAGTTTCTACAGATGTGAAATTTTGTTTTGTCTCTTCCATGGCTTAATATAAGAAAAAAAATATTTAAATATTTAGAAATTATTTGATTCAATCAACCTTCAAGCACCCAGAGTCTGCAGAATCTGTAATTACAGTGGTGGATAGTAAAGCAAAGTAATACAGTGGGCTTTTCTGTTTTATACAGATAATCACTTTTAATTTTATATTTACATTAACCTAGTGAAATAAGTATTAACCTAATTTTAGCAATAAGAAAACTAAGTCTCATTCAAAATCACAAAGCTGTAAAATTGGAAGATAGGATTATGACACTTGTTGCACACTGCATACAAATATCAGAACATTAAATAGTATATCTTAAATATATATAATTTTATTTATTCATTATATATCAACAAAAATTAAAAAAAAATAAAAGCAGCAAGTGTGGACCTCTCTTAAATCTGTACTTTGCTCCAGTAGTCTACACCCAAGTCTATACACAAGAAATGGATTCTATTGTTTTTGGAAAAGAGAAATTAATAATACAAATAAAGTTGCAGAAGGCCACAGAGAGGTATAATGCATATATAAGTGAGGAAAAGCAGTAGAGCCTAATCAGAAAGGTATATCATAAAAAATTTGAATAAAATACAGGTCTTTCATAGCTTAAAAGAAAATCAAAAACATCTGTATAGGTTTACTGAGAAGAAAACAAATTTTCCTATCCCAGGAAAGATGCCAACAATGAAAATGCAGTGTGTGGGAAGCAGGCATATGTGATTCTAATAAAAGAAAGAATTAAGTTTTAATGATTAGTTTGAGGAAGGAGACCAAGGGATAGATAGAGCTGAAAATGAAATGCAGTTAATACTCAAGAGACCGTTGGCTGAACTTGTTCTGTATTAAATTTTCAATTATCTAAAATAAATATATTCTATATTTTTATGATACTGCACAGTAGTTAAGTATGTAAGCCCAGTTGCCAGGTGTTTGTTTGCTTTTTTGCTTGTTTTGCCACATATTATTAAAGTTTATATACGTGTACATGTTGAGAAAGTGAACATACCTGTGTAACCAGCACCCAAATCAAAAACTAAAGCACATGAACAATTTCAGAAGCTTTTTCATGTGGCTTCTGATCCCTTCAATTCCCCAAAAGTAAGCACTGTTTTAACTGCTTCTAGCTCACTGGCCTACTATTTGAATTTGATATAAGTGGAATCATGCAATATTTATTATTTCCTGTCTGTTTTTAATTTTTTCAATTTTATTTTATTGTGTTTGAGGGTCAGAGTCTCATTCTTGAGAGTAGCTCTTGCTCATTTATTCTCGTTGCTGTTTGGTATTTTATGTGTTCCACAACTTATCTATTCTCTTGTAAATGAAAATTTAGGTTGATCCTGTTTTTCACTCTTATTGTGCTGTTAGCAACAGCGCCACTGGAAATAATTTTGTGCTTTTATTTTAGGGACTATATATAATCATTTCTATTGGGTATATATTGGAGAGTGTAATTACTGGTGCCTAAGTTATATATATTTTCAGCTTGTTTATATTTATGTTTTTATAGCTACCACCAACCAATTTTCCGAAGTGGTTATACTAATTTATTTTGCCATCAGCAAAATGTAAGAGTACTAGTTTCTTCACATCATTTCCAATACTTGGTATATCTGTCTTACTCATTTTATTCTGGGGATTTATGTAATGGTATCTCACTGTAGTTTTAATTTTGAATGAACTTACGATTACTGAAGATGAGCAAATTTAATATGCTTTTTTGATCATTTGGAGGTCCTCCATGTAAGTGCTATTTTGACATTTTTTCCATTAGGTTTTCTGTCTTTAGTGATTGATTTATAAAGTTACTTTATAGATTCCAAATATAAATTTTTTCCAGATATATTTTTGCTAATTAATTCCTCTACTATGTAGCTGGTCTTTTGACTCTCTTAATGTTAAGAAAATAAAATTCTGTTGAATAGAAATGTTTAATTTTAAGGAAGTCTAATTTATCCTTTTTCAGTTTATGTTCTGTTTAATAAATCTGCCAACTCCAAGGTCATGAAGATGTTCTTCTATGTTTTTTCCAATAACAATATTATTATGCCTTTTACATGAGCAATTAATCTGGAATTCAATTTTGTGTATGGTGTTTAGTAGGTATCAAGTATAATTTTTTCATATGGATATTGATTCGGCACTTTTTCTATTGTTCTGCAATGTCACCTTAATCATAAATCAGGTTAGTATATCCCTGCAATCTGTTTTTCTTTTAATTCTCTAGTCTATTGGTCATGTTGTTCTATTTTTCAAACATTATGCCAACACCATCATTTAATCTTGCATTTCACACCATATTTCTGGGTCGTTTTCACTACTTTCGGAAGTATATTGTTTTAAAAAAGTTATTTCAGCAAGGTTTTGATCATGTAAAACTCCTTGTTCTCATCTGAAAATGTTAATTTTGTCTTCATTCTAAAAGATAGCTTAGGTGCCTAAATTTGCAGTTTTAGTTTCTGTTTCGTTATAGTGATAGTACAGTTACTTTGAATATCCAATCATATTCTGATGTCTTTTAATGCTATCAGTTTAATTGCTATTTTTCTGTAAACAATGTGTTTTTCTTCTAGCCAGTTTTCTAACCTTCTCTTTCTCTTACATTCTGTTTTACTTCTACTTGAATTTCTAGATGTAAATTTTAATTTTATTTAAAGTGTTAGTATGTTTTCACACTGCTATAAAGACATACCTGAGACTGAGTAATTTAGGAAGGAAAGAGGTTTATTTGATTCATAGTTCCATATGGCTGGGTATGCCTCTGGAAGCTTACAACCAAGGCAGAAGGTGAAGAAGCAAGACTCTTTTCTGCTGTCACAAGACTGAGGAACTGTCCAACACATAAAGAGGAAAGAGGAACTGTCCAACACATAAAGAGGAAAGAGGAACTGTCCAACACATAGACAAAAGAGGTACTGTCCGACACACAAAACCAACAGATCTTGTGGGAACTCACCCACTATCACGAGAACAGCATGGGGAAAACTGCTCCCATGATCCAATCACCTCCCTCAACCGGGTATTACAATTTGATATGAGATTTAGGTGGGAACACAAAGCCAAACTATATCACTTATCCTGCTTCTGATTTGTTTCCTAAATCAGAAGAATCAAATGATGGGTCATCAACTTTCTCAGATATTATCTTTTGAATAGCCACTTTTACTTTCTGTCTTCATAAACTTCTGTGAACTGAATGTTGGATTTCTTAGTCTATCTTATATATGTCTTAGGTTTTCAGTGTATTTACCTCAATATTTCTGAGTAAAGCTTCAAACATACTGTTCTAATTAGCTAATCATCTTATCAGTGTATAATGTTAAGAAAAACATTGTTTTAAATTTCAAATCTATTTTATTTTTTCCAACTATCTGATTTTTAGTCACAGTATCTTTCTTCTCATTTTTTATAAATTATTTCCATATAATTTTTATTTTAAAAATATTTATTTAGTCCCTTTTCTCCAATATTTCTATTATGTAACATGATCAGGAGACTTGTCCTACTTTGTATCTACTGACTCTTGCTTATATGGGATTGTTTCTTTGTGTTGAGTCTTGTATTTTGGATTGAATCAGTCTTGAGTGGGGCTTTATCTTTTGTACTTTTCAATAGCATGGATTGAAAACAAATCTCAGGTAAGGTTTTTTTGCTTGCTTTGAAAGTCCCCCTATGGATATTATGAAATAAATGTGAACATTTTTATGTGAATTCCTTATCTGGATGTTGCTAGAGCAAATAAGTGGAGTAAATTCAAATTTCAAACCTATATTTATGAATTATCACAGAAAACAAATCTATTTATAGAACTGCCCAAAAGTCAATCTTTTAAGTCACTCTCTCTGCAGAGGTTGGGCTTTTTTTAAGTACACCACTTCACTGACAGGTAGCTAGGTGAGAGTTCTAGCTTTCTTAATGAAACTAAACTGGGTCTCAGTTATATTTCTCTTTTCTGTTTTTTTTAATGGGCCTTAGACCCAACCTCCTAGTTACCTAGACTGCCTAGCACAGGCCAGCCTCAGCATCAACTTACATATTCTCTTCTTAAGTTATTTTTATTTATTTATTTATTTTTTCTTTTCGGTACTTAGGGCTATCCCTTCTGTCATAGTTTTACTTAAATGTTTGGGCACTTCATTTCATATGTATTACACATTATATTTTGTCTATCATTCTGTTTTCCTGGTTAGATTTTCAGATAATTGGCTGGGAGTGGTGGCTCATTCCTGTAATCTCAGCACTTTGGGAGGCTGAGGCGGGCAAATCACTTGAGCTCAGGAGTTCAAGACCAGCCTGAGTAACATAGGGAGACCTGGTCTCTACAAAAAATACAAAAATTAGCCGGCTGTGATGGCACATGCCTATTATCTCGGCCACTTGGGAGACTGAGACAGGAGGATCACTTGAACCCAAGAGGTCAAGGCTACAGTGAGCTGAGATTGTGCCTCTGCACTCCAGCCTGCACAACAAAGTAAGACCTTGAAAAATAAAAAAACTTTAGGCAATCTAGTTTGCAATATTGCTAAAATAGATATATTTTCAACATCCAAATTTTACATGTTATTTATATTACTGCATGTTTTCTTCTTATAAAAATATTTGTCATTTAGAAAACAGGATATTGTATAGCTAACATTTATAGCTTAATCCTTCTTGTAAGTGTTAAGATGTAAGTCTTATGATAAAGTTCAGAAAAAGTGTTGAGCCTGATTTTTATACATAATCTTCCTCTTTGAATTTATAAAGGCCAGAAAACTCTATCTCTATACTTCCAGGTATTCCAAAGTGACCAAGTAGCACATTTTAAAATCCATAGAGAATTGCGTAGCTCACGTTACTATCTCACCAAAAATTTGTCAATCATAAAACGGAGTCAAGCGATGAGCACTGTTTTACCCACCATCAGGGTACTGCTTTGTGCTTCCAAACAGGTTTATACTGCCAAGGGCAAACTATGTATGAAATAGTCAGTATGATGTGTGTGTATAAATGTGATTCAGTGAAGGAGACCAGCTGTACACATGAAGAGACAAAATCCCCAGTAGATTTCATTTTGAAGAGTTCCTTTGACCACTTACTATCACCAAATCCTGCCTTGTAAAACTCATTTTATGTGGGTTACAATTATTTATTAGTGTTTATTGCATAACTACTGTTCTCTGGTCACTAACAATATAAAGATGAATAACACTACAGTGCCTGGCTTTTTAATGTTTCTAGTCTCAGAGGAAGAGAAGATCCACACACAGAAAAATGCATTTCATTACTGAATATACAATATTTGGGGATAAATCTTGACAAGCACTGGACATTAATCAGAGGTAGGATACAAAACATGGGTTGTTTGACAGGAGAGAGGTGAACAAGAGAAGGTTTTGTGAAGGAAATGTCATTGGCCTGAGTCTTCAAGGATAGCTGTATATTTGCATGGCTGGAAAGGCACTTCAGATAGAAGCAACACCATGTGAAGAGCTCTTTGAAACTAGGAACTGTGAATCTAGAATGATCTTTGTATTTTGCTCTTGATAATGGTGATGAATTTTTAACTCCCCAGAGTGCCTGCTTTGTTAACAGTAGCAAATATTTCCAGGGATTCTGAAAAGCATTTTGAGATCTCCATGAATGTTTATGAATGTGTAAAATAAATAGATGATATTCGTTCCTAAATAAGGTTTCTATTCAAATCAGAGATAATATATATCACAACTATGAAGACATACCTATTATATATCAACATTTTTAATATCAAATGGAATACTATAAGTATAGGAATAGTAAAAATAAATCTGGGTGAAATTATAATAAACCAATTATCTAATAAAGCATAAAAACCTTAGGAAGATTTATGAACAAGAGATAAACCAAAAACAACACAGATAGAATTAAAACTGGTAACAATGAAAGAAGCTGAATAATGGGAGTTGAGATGACAGAGAAAACAGCATGAGCACTGCAGGGCAGAATCACAAAAGAGAGAATCAAATTGAAAACACATTTATTTGTTTTATTGAAAAGAAATTTGCTATCACAAAAACTTATTAGAATTGTTGAGAACCAATAAGATGAAATGAGGGGTGCTGTGCAATGAAGTAAATGGGCGGGTGTGGTGGTTCACACCTGTAATCTCAGGACTTTATGAGGCTGAGGCAGCAGATCACGAGGTCAAGAGATCAATACCATCCTGGCCAACATGGTGAAAGCCCGTCTCTACTAAAAATACAAAAATTAGCTGGGCATGGTGGCACTTGCCTGTAGTTCCAGCTACTCAGGAGGCTGAGGCAGGAGAATCACTTGAAAGGGAGACGGAGGTTGCAGTGAGCGGAGGCTGTGCCACTGCACTCCAGCCTGGAGACAGAGCAAGACTCCACCTCAAAAAAAGTAAAAAAAATAAAATAAAATAAAGAGTGAAATAAATTAAAATATACAAAGATCAAACCAGAGCAAGTTGCAAGGAGATTTTTTAAAAATAGGAATGTATTTAATAAAAATACACCCAATACACAAATAGTATGTCTTTCTGTAAATTATGGAAATAGATCTTAATGTGACTAATTAAAAATACTATCATCAAAATTACTAAAATTGAATCTTATCTTCTGTAACACATAAAGAATCATATAGCTAATATAGACAAATAGAATAAAAGTAAGATCATAATGGACTAGTGTTAATCGGTGAACTCCTCATGGAGAAACTGAGATGAGAAATAAATTTGACATAGTTATATATCATAGGTTGATGAATAGAGGTAGGGAGAATGAAAGAATATAAAAACAAAATCCCAAACTACAACACTGTTTACAGAAAAGGACACTGTAAATAATAAATTTCAGTATATTCACCAGACTAAATTATAAAGGGATTGCTACAAAGGAGTATACATAGAGGAGAAAATAACGTCATTGGGTTCTTTAATGCTACCCTAAGTGATGGATGGTATGAAAAGCAGAGAGAAAATGCAGACTTTAGACCTTCAAGCAAAAGGGTAGACCCATAAGGAGAAAAGTAGGAGAGGAAGAAGAATGTGTCCAAAAAGAAAATATAAATACTAATTTGACTTATATAATGAAGAATATGGTTTTCAGAGACAGGGGTTGTAGAGAGAAATGAGTGCATACAGATTTACTGTTGCAGCCTCAGTTAAAGGTCTATGTTATAACATTTTAAATATAGTAGACCTCAAAACTAAACCAAGTATTAAAAACAGCAACAAAGAGTTGTGTCACACTAGGAACTGGTTAGAAAAAAATTAAAAATATCAAAAATACTAATATGTTTTCTCTTCTGCTTTTCTGTGTACTTTACTTTCATTTTGTTGGCCTGAGGCATCCTTTATCTACAGGGAAAACAGGATTTCTTACAGGAGAAATGAAAAGAAAAAGACTATGTTAGCATTCAATTTCTGTGAGGTAGAATTATTTAGCAAGATTATGATAGTGTTGCAGATCAGTCTCCTGCATTAAAACGTTATTCACCAAGTATCCTTGTGGCCACCTTGCCTTTTTTAATATATGAAAGTCCAAGGCTGGAGTTTCCAGTTCTTAGCGTTCTCCTTTTATTTTTATTTTTATATTTATTTATTTATTTACTTACTTACTTACTTGAGATGGGGTTTCACCATGTTGGTCAGGCTGGTCTTGAATTCCCAACCTCAGGTGATCCACCTGCGTTGGCCTCCAAAGTGCTTGGATTACAGGCATGAGCCACCACACCCAGCCAGTGTTCTCCTTTTAAAAGGGTTGCTACCTCTTCCACCTAGAGCCTGAACGCATAGGGCTTGCTGCATACTGAAAGGAAGATACCATAAAGAAACTAAACAAAAAGGAGATCTATTTTCTAGCCCAAGGACTGTCAGGAAAAAAGAGTAAGAGAATGCTACATATGTCCCTAATTTTCCTCTCCACGCTTTGCCCTTACGAGGTCCCTAACAACCCGACAGACAAAGGAGATGATCACCTACCAAAGGACACCGCAATGACACAATATGAGTCCCAGAATTAATAGTTCCCTCTGATGTTAAAAGCCATGTAAGCCATTCCATCTACTGGTGTATCCGCAAGTAATCTTAAAAGGGGAGGGGGAGGCAAGCAGAAGACTAGACCACTACATGAAGGGACTGATTCTAATATTGCATTAAAAAATTAAAATAGGTTGGGCATTTGGTTACATTTCCTCCAATCAGAAAATCCAAATTAGCTTAAACACAAAATAAATATATTACATTTCTCTTTATACATTTGAGTACAATGTGAGCAAATTTTAGGACCCAGTTTTAATTGTAATTAAAACTACAAATAATCACCACTACATCTGAAATGTTTGAATTACAAAAAAAAACACACATCTGAGAGTATCATTTGTCCAATCAATAACTTTCTAAGGATTAGCTTAAAGCAAGACACTTTATTACATTAAAATGTTAATGATTTTTAAATTGTGATTATATGCACATTGCATTTCCTCTGAGAACTCTAAGGTATTTGCATACTTTACCTCATCATTGTTTCAATTTAAAATAGAAGAATCTGACACTCAATTAGACAGACAAATAATTTAATTGTGCTGCCAGGTGGTACTTAAAATGTGAAAACCAATTCTTTACATGGGTAGGCAGTGTTTGATACTTCTAGCAGCTCATGTTTTTCTTGATATTCTTGAACGTAATGTTTTGAAATAATCTGAAAATGGAAACAGTCAATTAAATAATGGGTAAAATATGTTATATGTGTGACATTTTCACTTCTGCCTTTTAAAGGCAACTATCACAAGTGATTATTATTATTATCATTATTATTATCTCTATTATTGAGATGGAGTTTTGTCCTTATCACCCAGGCTGGAGTGCAATGGCGCAATCTCAGCTCACTGCAACCTCCGCCTCCCAGCTTTAATCAATTCTCCTGCCTCAGCCTCCCAAGTAACTGGGATTACAGGCATGTGCCACCACGCCTGGCTAATTTTTCTATTTTAATAGAAACATGGTTTCACCGTGTTGGCCAGGCTGGTCTCGAACTCCTGACTTCAGGTAATCCCCCTGCCTTAGCCTCCCAAAGTGCTGGGATTACAGGCATGAGCCACCATGCCCAGCCACGACTGATTAATTTTTTTTTAATTTTCATGTTGATGATTTATTTTTCTAAGTCTTCTAGGAATGTCAAATTGAAAACAGGAGTTAAGTTCATTTA
>NW_016107337.1:4163648-4200105 GCF_001604975.1 Cebus imitator
AAATAGACAATACAAAGACAGAATTGTAACATTGTATCCAAGCTTTCTTTTCATTTGTTTTTCTTCAATGAATCTCAGGCTGGTAGAATAATTAAAGATTATTCAGTTCAAATCTCTCCCTGAACTAAAATATGTGCATTTACAGAAAGGAACATAAAAGAAATTTCCTTCCCATTTGCCACTTTCTCCTTCTGTGTCACCCTCCAGCTTCTCTCCTTGCAAGTAATTCATCTATACCTCTAGCTCTTAAAATTCACTGCATTGAAAGTGAAATAAGGCAAATAGAAACTCTACATTTTCAGACAATACAAGACCTATATGCTCAGAAAATTGGATAACATTTTGCAAAGCCTGTATATTTAGTAATTTTTTATGATTACATTTTCTGATATATTCATTGCATATCATTATTATATATTAGGTTTTCTATTTTAATATATCAAACTCTTTACATGAACAGATTTATGACATTAAAAGTAGAAACTAGAAATTTTGCAAAACCTATTTTATTATGTGTTATTTAACTCCATCTGATAAACTAAGTCACATCCATAGAGGTCAGAGTAAATAAATATTTCAAGATAGATTGTTTAAGAAATCTATTTTAATTATTCTTACATGAATACATCCATAGATTTTATATGCTATATTTACTTATAGTTTATAAAAATGGTTAAAACTGCATATCATTCTATTCTCTTATGCATTTAAGCTTATATTTAACCACATTTTAGAGTTTGTTTGAGGTTATTTAGAACCAATATTTCTGACTCAGCAGAATAAGTAAAACTTAGCCAAAATTAAAACATGTTTACTGACTTTCCTCTTTCTATAATCACCAAAGTAAGGTCCCCCCAGTTTGGCTACTCTATCTCTCTATTAATATTTTTGTGACTATATTTATCCTTTTAAACTCAAGACTGTATTAATTTTACATTCATTTCTCTCTCATATCCAGACCACTTTGGGATTGACTGTCAAGAAGGTAATGAAAAAAATTTCCTATTATTGAATAACGTCATTTAGGCAGTCAATCTACGTAAAATGTTTTATTCACCATTATAAAGTCTGGACCAGGTGATATACAGGGCAAGGAAATGAGGCTATGAGGGAGACAAAGAAGGTACCCAAATGTCCCCAAGAACTTTAAAGAACCTCAGATTCTTTACTATAACCTTATTCCCCTTGCCAATTTATTTTATAGTCCAATGGAAATACTCTCTGCTTTAAAACTTTTCTGCTTCTCTTTCATCTTTCATGCCTTTAGTGAAGACATCTTTAATCTCCAGATTTGACTGTGTCCCTGCTTTCTGAAAATCCTTTAGTGATTCTTTTTCAACACATGGACAAGATGAGCTGTGTTCACATGAACCTCTCTTTTACATGACACTGACTAATATGCAGCTTTTTCTTCATTTATTAATTCATTCAATAAATAAATATTGTAAATGCCTGCAGAGAGAGAAAATACAGCAGAGCGATTTAGAATGCAGGCTCAGGAGACATACAGTCTACTTAAAGAGTTATTCTGGTTAATAGCTCAGTGAACTTGAATAAGCTGCCTAATTCTTCCAAACCTAAGTTCCTAATTATGAAATAAAATGGGAATGGGCCCAATGTTAGAGGCATGTATGGGGACTGAATGAGACAATCAATGTACTATATGTAGGATAATGCTGATTGACTACTTGACTACACAATAAATGCAGATGATCATGGTGGTAACAGTTTTGATTTCATGTGGATCATTGTGTTTAAGAGCCCAAAAGGAAGCAAAAATAAACAGCCAGAATTGAATTATCTTAGGCACATGTTGTGATAGATCCAGCAATAGATGATATTAGTTTGGAGTAGAGTGGTTGAGTGGTAATGGAGAGAAATTAACATATTCAAGAAACAATTTGGACTTAGCATATATAGAACTTGGTGATAGATTTGTTTCATAGGATGACGGGGAGGAGAAGTCAAGAATCATTTACAAATTTGTATTTGTGTGATGAGATGAAGGTAGATTAAGTTTAAAGAGGATCTAGGGCAAGGGTCAGGAAGCAGATTAGAAGATATTGCAATTGATTTTGTACAAGTTAAATTTGATATGTCTTTGAGTTGCCCTAAGATATGCCAAATAAGCAAATAGATATACTGGAAAGTGTAGCTGAGGAAAAATCATCAGAGGTGAAACTTCAAATCTCATTAATCCTGACATGCAATTTACTCCCCAACAACACTTATCTTTAAAATGTCTCATAAGTGTTTTGATATTTTATTTTTTATTTTTGAGATGGACTTTTGCTCTTGTCACCCAGGCTGGAGTGCAGTGATTCAATATTGGCTCGCTGCAAACTTCGCCTCCTGGGTTCAAGTGATTCTCCTACCTCAGCCTCCCAAGTAGCTGGGATTACAGGCACCTACCACCACATCCAGCTATTTTTTGTATTTTTAGTAGAGATGAGGTTTCACTATATTGACCAAGCTGCTCTCAAACTCCAGACCTCAAACAATCCACCCACCTCAGCCTCCCAAAGTGCTGGGACTACAAGCATGAGGCACTGAGCCCAGCCTCATAATTTTTTTTTCATACTTATATATTTTATCTTGATATTCCTTCTTTTCAGAATGTCCTTCTCCCATTTTATTTACCTGGATACCAGGTTTACATCTTTCAGGCACAGTTAAGATATGTTTTCTCCAGAGAGCTGTGTCATAAGCAGGCTAGTGAGTGATTCAACAAACTTGTTTTTCATTCCTCCTAGTTCACTGTTTTCCTTGAGGTTAAATGTGGCCCTGTAACTAAGTTGTGGCCAGTAAACTGTGTACCACTTTCAGACCTGGCCCATAAAGACCTCTGTTCCCTTTGTCCCCAGCCTGTTTGATGCAGAATCTAGCAGGCCCTAGTAGATTCCACAGCCAAGTGAATGGGGCCCTGCCAAACACATCAAATATATAGAAATACATGAGCAAGAAAAGTTTTACCATGTTAAACCACTGATGTTTTAGAATTCTTCCATCAATTACCTTGCCCTGAAATATTCCTACCTTTTTATACTTATGTTAATTGCCCCTCTGTGTTCACAAAGCCCTCTGGCATATGTGTATAATTATACTTTCCAAATGTGGTTCCATATTGGTTTATGTGCCTGTGTCTCACAATCTATAGATTCTATGCGGGCAAAGTCTATGTCTCTTTCCTCTTTGTATCCCTAGTTCCTAACATGGCCCCAGAAACCATGAGTTAGCACTTGGTGAGCATTTTTAGAATGACCAATGAATGGATGATTCTGTTCATTCATCCAGAATTTTCATGATGTTTCCCCTGAGACCAAGTGGATGTCATAATACAAATTAAGAGCTATGCAGTATGAGGGTTTCAATTCTTTAACCATTTATTGATTCCTTATTTGTATCTGTCTTCCTTACTCTGTCTCCTAATTTTCACAAATTGAATTGTAGAAAAAATTGAATTCTCTTCCAATAACTAGTTATTAAATTTTGATGTTAAAATTTGCTTTTATAACTTTCTTATAAAATATCTTCATTTCAGTGCTGCCTTTTTTCCACATTAATATGTATTCTTTCTTCCTTTTAATATCAGCTAAAAAATGAGCCTTTAAGTCTATATTTTAGGTAAAATTTATCATCTGCTTTTTGAACTTCAAAATTATTCCAATTAACTTTTTTCAAAAAATGAACAACAAATACTTTGGTCCTAAATATTGGAAACAAAATGTACATTCTGTTTTTCCTCAGCTCTGATGTCTTGCTGTTTTTTAAATTCAGCCTGGCATCTTAAAGTGCCATGAAATAATTACAGAGATCAGAGAAGGCTACCCCTCTCCTTGGCTAGGGAACAAAACATGTCAAATCACCATATGCTACCCCTACACTTCAATGCAACCTTCTGAAAACTCATAAATTTCCAACTTCAGCGTTTCTTAGCAACCACTCTAATAGTTCAGCCACAAATTGGAAGCGGGCCCCAGTGAAAGAACACAAGAAGAATTCATGGAAAGAACCTTAGAAAATGTCGTGTTGTGCTCAGACAAAGAGGAGGAGCAGGCATGTTTCCTCAAGGGATATTTGCATGTGGCAGGTGGGTTCCGGTGTTGATAATTAGTGAACTTTTTCCCGTATAGCAGATGCTTTAAATATCAACAATTTCAAAGTGAAGTTTAATGTTAAACTGTCCTCATATCTTTTTGACATATGTATTGTTTTAGCATATTTCAGGATTATAAATGATTTAAACATTCAGTATAAAAGAAAAACTTGGCCCCTAGATCTAATATTTTTTTCAGAGATGAAATAATGTAAGCATTTAATATTTGTTTATCCACTTACTCATATCAGCAATATGGTAGAAAGATGTCTGAATTTTGTGAATCATAAATTTAGATTGGAATAAGGAAGAACAGATATGATATGCATATTTCAGCTCTTAATTCTGCCATGCAGATTTATTCAACATATAGTAATGAACCAAAAGATACTCAGTAAACCAGTGAAAATTTTGACATTAAGAAACATGGATCTAACAATTTAGATTTGGAAATCAAGGAGGTAGGCAAAGAACATAACAACCAAAATTAGAATCTCATGTCAAATCACCATATGCTACCCCTACACTTCAACGCAGCCTTTTAGGTCTGAATCCTAACCCTGTGACCTATTACTGTACTCAAGGTACTTAAACTCTTTCAGTTTTAAAATGGAGACAAATACCTAGATGGATTGTCATAACAATTAAGTGAAACTATATGTAAAGTTGTAAATGACTATTAATTACTATCATAATTAATATATTAACAACTTTTATCAGTCCTCCTAAGTATCTAACTCCTCTTTGAAAAAAAATGGTGCAAAAATATCTTATTCCTCCAGGAAATCAGTGACATTGCATTTCTGATAATGCCAGCATGGAATTCTTCAAGCAGCAGAAGAACCTGTTGGGGCATGTGTAAACCATTTATTCTCCCACATCCCTTAACAGCAGTCTACTTTCTGCTGCTATTAATTGTATTCTAATGTATCAAAAATCTTTGGCTCATCTATTTTCTCTCTCTTTTTTTTTTTTTTTCTACAGAGATTCTCAGGCCACTGCAGTAATCAAACTAACCAAGTGGGTGAGAAATGAACCAAAATGTCACACACCTAGCAGGAAAATGTATGCAAAGTAAACTCTTCTTATCCTTCGCCAAAATCCTGCTCTTCTATGGACTGAATGTGTTCCCAGAGCCACACAGTAATGCCTCTGTCTCTAAGTGCTTTGCCTCTGGCTCCTTTTCACGCCTGCAATTGTTTTATTAGAAACGTCCTCCAATAGATGTTAACTTTTCTACTTATCATTACCCAGAAGCCAAGAGTGTATCTATTCAGGAACAAGGGAATACTTTTCTATACTTCTAATACAGTTTATATTTAGTTTGCAGCTTTTCTCTGATAATTTTGTAACTTAACTGAATATATTCTGTTAGTGACTAACCAAAGCTATATGATATAATGTTTTTTACCTCTAATATTTTTTCACACAAACTTCATTTGACCCTTCAAACCATCCTGCAAATTAGACTAAACCGGTACTATTTGAACTCAGAGAAAGTGAAGCTAAAATGACTTACCCAAGGCGACAAAAATGTTAAAGATCTGACTTGGAGACACTCTATCAGTCCAGTGTTCTTTCTGAAATATAATCATGAACTTTTTGTTAGCAAAATAGTCTCTTGATCTATAAAGGACAGAGAAGTTTCATAACATGCCTATAATGTTTCATATATTGAGAGTTTTGTTTTGTACATAGGTTGTAATATTTTGACTTTCTTTGTAATCTCAAGCTGTGTGTAAAAATAGTGAACTAAGAGTCTTCACAAATGCTGATGTTAGTTGTGTCATGAAAACTATATACTGTTTAAAACAATTGTGATGAACCACATGACCTTATATTCATACATTTTAATAGTTTTTATTAAATACTTTGACAATCATTATTGTATCATTTGAAAAATCACTACAATATTGTGAGGAAGGTGAAACAATGGTCATTCCCATGGTAAATGTTTCTTCCATTAATCTATGTTAAAAGAATAATTGGGAACCAGTGAACTCTTACTTCATTTTTTATGAGAAGGTTGACTATTACTCTGGACCTATTTCTTCTTGAGGTCAAGTCTTGTGACTTGGTGTTAAAGATTCTTATAAAGATTCCACTACCTCATGCTCCATTTTAGCTTAAATATTGTCATCACCTAAATCAGGCATGTAACACTGATTTTATTTCATGACAATGTGCGAGCTAGTGAACCAAGAGACACAAGTCAGTCTTGTTTCTGTAACCAAACCACACATAGACCCATCAGCATAGGATGGAAATCTAAATGGCACCAGGCACTAACAGGGTTAAATTATATCAGGCCCCTCTGATCCTAGAAAACAGCAATAAATATCAAAAGGAAGAAGTTAAAGAAATTCCTCACACTTTATGTTCTGAAAATGACTTGCTGCAAAGAAGTACCCATTCTCATATGACTTTGATAAGACTCATGGATGGCCCTTTTGTGCACCTACGACAAGGCCAGATACAAACACTCTAAATTCTTATTCGTTGCCTCATAGATACCTGCTGAACTCTTTGTCCCTATAATCAATCAGAACCAAGTGCTTGTAAGCAAACTTTATGTTTCTCTCCTTCTCATAGACCTCTGAATTTTACTCTCAGCCTGAGCCAGCATGCAACCTTTCCTAAATTTCTCCTCTTGAAAATAAATTGGCATCAGGATAAAACATTCTCTGATCTGTTATTCCATCATGCCTCCCTTTCATCTCACATCTGAACATGTTGTTCTTTCTAGCCTTGTTTATTCCTCTCTACAAAATAACTCTTTTCACATAATCCTTAAGATGTTTCTATGGTTGTTTTATTCTCTGTATTGCAATTGTTCCTTCCTCCCATTTGCAACAATCCTTCAAAAAAGTCTCTCCTTACCTATATTTGGAATTCTTTTAAATTAAAAAAATATATATATTTTGACAGTGCTTAAACATAACTTCTTATCAAATACCTAGTGAACAAAATCTACTGTGATATAGGAAAGATGCCTAGGAAGCCAGGATTTAACATAATGTCACAGTCATTTGAGAGTCTGGAAGACTGTGCTTCCCAGAAGAAATCAGAGGAAAAAACCTCCAAGCCAAAGACAGGACAAAGTAAAACGAAATAAAATAAAATATCTGAATTGATACAATAGCCTTTATGCTCCATAAGTATTAGAAACAGTAACAGGTAAAAATCTAACCAAATGGGTATCATAAATACAATTTTAATCAATAAACAGGCTGTCAAACCAGAGGCTTCTCCCAGAGAGCTAGGATAAAAGATAAACAAAAGGGAAAAAAATTAACAATTATATCAGGTACATCAGAGGTTGCACATGACAGGGGGAAAAGGCTTTACAGAATTTGTTAAAATAAGTCCCTAGATAAGTGACTAAGCCAAAAATAAAAATAACATTCCTAAGAAAGTCAGTGTCCAAAGTTATTTCAATATATTATCTAAAATGTCTAATTATCAACAAAACATTAGGAGATATGCAAAGAAATAGGAAGATGTGACCCATACTTGAGGCAAAAACAGCAGGCATTAAAAATTGACTTCAAAGAAAATTAGGTGGTAGGCTTAGCAGACAAAAATTTTCAATTGCTTATCATAAATATGTTCAAAGAACTAAAGGAAACCATGTTTAAAGAATTTAAAAGATATTTAAAGACAATGTGTTATCAAATACAGAATGCCAACGAAGAGATAGAAATTATTGAAAAGAAATAAAAGAAAATCTGGAATTGAAAAGTATAAAGGAGGGCCGGGCGTGGTGGCTCACGCCTGTAATCCCAGCACTTTGGGAGGCGGAGGCGGGTGGATCACAAGGTCAAGAGATCGAGACCATCCTGGTCAACATGGTGAAACCCCGTCTCTACTAAAAATACAAAAAGTCAGCTGGGCATGGTGGCACGTGCCTGTAATCCCAGCTACTCAGGAGGCTGAGGCAGGAGAATTGTCTGAACCCAGGAGGCGGAGGCTGCGGTGAGCCGAGATCGTGCCATTGCACTCCAGCCTGGGTAACGAGAGCGAAAATCCGTCTCAAAAAACAAAAGTATAAAGGAAATGAAAACTTCACTAGAGGGGCTCAAAAGCAGATCTGAACTGGCAGAAGGAAGAATCAATAAATTTGAAGAGAGATACATGGAGATGATGAAATCTGAAGGACAAAGAAAAATAAATAGACTCTTAGAGAAATAATGAACACTATTAAATATACCAATACAGTAATGGGAATATAAATAACAGGACAAAAAAAATTTGAAGAAATAATGGCTGAAAACTTTGAAAATTATTGGAAACGTTATACCACACATTAAAGAAACTCAATGAACTTCAAGTAGGATAAATTCAAAGAAATTCATAGAGAGAAACCTTATAGTAGAAATGTTAAAAGACAAAAAGACAAAATCTTGAAAGCTGCAAGAGAAATATGACTTATGTACGAGGGAACTGTAGTAAGATTAACTTTGAATTTCTTATCAAAAACAATAGAGACCAAAAGCAGGTGGATGACATAGTGAAAGTGCAGAGAAAAAAAGACTATCAATAATCTCAACTTTTTGTAAGTTTCTTTCTGTCAATAATGAAGGGAAAAAAAGATATTCCAAAATAATCAAAAAAAAATGAGAGAGGCGGTGGCTAACAGACCTTCCTTACAAGAAATACTAAATGAAGCTTCTCGGGCTGAAAGCACTCAACACCAGATAGTAATTCAAATCTAAACATATTTTAAAAAAGAGTATCAGTAAAGGTAACTATGTAAGTCTTATAAAGGACAATATAATGTATATTTCTACACCTTTGCTCCCTTGGCAAATGTAAGAAGCAATTGCATAAATCAATGTGTAAAAAATTAAAAAGTTTTTTAAAAATATGATTGGCAGAATACTCGTTCCCCAAAATGTCCACATCTTGATCCCTGGAACCTGTGAATATGTTACCTACATGGATAAAGAGATTTTGCAAGTGTGATTAAGATAAAAAATCTTCAGACAAGATTATCCTGTATTACTCAAATCAAATCAGATGAGTCTTGAAATGCAGAGACCATTTCTTTAGTTGAAATCATTTAAATGACAGTGTGATGATGGAATAAAAGTCAGAGGGAAGTAATGTAAAAAGAACTTGATATGCCAAGACTGGATTCAAAGATGGAGGAAGAGAACCATCAGCAGGTGTGGACATTCCCTAGAAGCTGGAAAATGCAAAGCAACTTCCTCTCTCCTACTGCCTACAGAAAGAAAGCCCTTGATCTTTGCCCAGTGAGGCCCCATCTCAGACGTCTTACCCAAAGAACTGTAAGGTAAAAACTGTCTTAAGCAACTAAGTTGTGCTAAAGTTATGGCAACAATATATAACTATTAAAAGCAAAGAGATCTAGTCATAATATGCAAATAATATGCAAATACAAATTAAAGATAGTTGCATAGGGCTTGAGTAAGGGTGGCATAATGAGTGTTAATGAAGTCTCCTTTAGGGGACACAAAAATATTTTAAAATTAGATTGTGGTGATTTTTACACAACCCTGTGACAAACTTTTCAAAATCACTGAATTATACATTTTAAATGGATGAACTGGATACCATGTGAATTATACATCAATAAAGCTATTTCTGAAAGAATATGATACTGCTTTGAGTATTGAGCAAGTTTCTTTTGACTAAAAGAGAGAAATTGCTTCTTTCTAAATGAAACAAAAAGGTTATTTATTGAAAATTTGGGGTATTTTACTGAAATTAGTAATGGGATGTGTAACTATAACTTAGCAAAGGAGGGAAGGACAAAACCTATAGAATTTTGACAAGGAGTTTTAGAGATATTTTCCAGATGCTACCCCAGTTTTTCAGGCTCTGCACCCTTTCATTTTCATTTATTTTTGGTTGTATTTTTTTTAATTATATTGCCCAGTGTGTTCATCATTATAACATGTTCAAGTATAATATATAATGTCATATGTATAAGCTACAGTAGCAAAATTGAAGGAGTGATTGATTTTCTAGGGAGGTCAGGAACAGTTTCACAGAGGAGATTTGAACTGAGAATTGAAGAATAAATGACATTATAGCAGGCAGTTTACAGGTAGTAGTGGAAAGAGCTTCACAGGTGTTCTAGAAGAGTGTCCCAACAACATGTGCAAAAGCATAAATATATAAAACAGGTGGGGAAGTTTAGTGACTAAAATTCTGTTTGGTTTTAGTACATGACTTATCTTGAATAGTGGTAGGAGATGAAGCTGTATAGATGTGGAAATCTGCATTACTGAGGACTTTGAATTCTATGGTGAGTTTAGAATTTGTCTCCAAAACAATGGAAGGTCATTGACGAGAATCCTTAAACCCATTCAGCACACCCCAAAGTATATTTTCCAGACCCACATTAGAACAACCAGTCTAACAAATGTGCACGTAGTTACAGAAGCAATAAGAGCAAATATTTGAACCTGGACTATGATGGGAAATCTGATATCTATGTTCACCATATTTATTACTTCTACTGCTGCAAAACAAAACTTGTCCATTTTTGGATCAAAGATCTGTAGATGTAGTCAAAATTTGCATTTTGCATACTCGTCTGTAGAAAGCCAAGACCCCAAACTTTTCTAAAGAGAACAGATATTAGCCAAAAAGATGAAAAGGTCCACTTTAGCAGAAAAACAAAGATTCTGCTAGGAAGAAGACAATGGGTGTTTACCAAAAAAACATTAACTCTAGACCTGCCAGGGATGAGGGAGCTGACACAGCTTGGGATGTGGGTACAGAAAAGATATAAGAACTAAATGGCAATTAATATTATACTTAATCAGCTTCATCTCAAAAGTATCTTATTTATTTGTCTCTTTATCCAGCAATTCTCTATTTATTTAAGCCTAAAATGTTAATTAGTTTCAGCCAATGTGCTAAGAAACAAAGATAGTGTTCCCCTGCCCAAATTAATATGTTGAAGTCCTAATCCCCAGCACATCAGAATGTACCTGTATTTGGAGATGGAGCCTTTCAAGAGGTTATTAAGTTAACATAAAGTTGTTAGGGTAGTTGCTAATGCAATCTGAGAGTTATCTTTATAACACGGGAAAACCGGGGCCCTTTCATTTTCTGTAAAATAAAATGCACTGGTTTGGGCCAACTGGTCAAGGTTTTCCTTTGGAAGTAGAATCATTTGACTTTATTATTATTATTATTATTATTATTATTATTATTATTTTGTACCTTAGGTTCTGGGATACATGCGCAGATTATGCAGGATTGTTGCATGAGGACACACATGGCAATGTAGTTTGTGCCTCCATCCCTCCTTCACCTACATCTGGCATTTCTCCCCATGTTATCCCTTCCTGATCTCCCCACCCCTCCCCGCTGTCCTTCCTTTGGCCTCCCCAACAGACTCCAGTGTGTGATGCTCCCTCCCTGTGTCCATGTGTTCTCACTGTTCATCACCTGTCTATGAGTGAGAACATGTGGTGTTTGATTTTCTGTTCTTGTGTCAGTTTTCTGAGAATGATGGTTTCCAGATTAATCCATGTCCCTGCAAAGGACACAAACTCATCATTTTTTATGGCTGCATAGTATTCCAGGGTGAATACGGGCATAATTTTCCTTGTCCACTCTATCATCAATGGGCATTTGGGTTGGATCCAGGTCTTTGCTACTGTAAACAGTGCCGCTATGAACATACGTGTGCATGTGTCTTTATAATAGAATGATTTGTTCCGTTGGACATATACTCAGTAATGGGATTGCTGGGTCAATTGGAATTTCTATTTCTAGGTCCTTGAGGAAGTGCCACACTGTCTTCCACAATGGTTGAACTAGTTTACACTCCCACCAACAGTGTAAAAGTGTTCCTATTTCTCCACATCCTCTCCAGCATCTGTTGTCTCCAGATTTTTTTAATGATCGTCATTCTAACTGGTGTGAGGTGATATCTCAATGTGGTTTTGATTTGCATTTCTCTAAGAATCAGTGATGATGAACATTTTTCATATGTTTGTTGGCCTCATATATGTCTTCTTTTGAAAAGTGTCTGCTCATATCCTTCGCCCGATTTTGGATGGGTTTGTTTTTTTCTTGTAAATCTATTTTAGTTCTTTGTAGATTCTAGATATTAGCCCTTTGTCAGATGGGTAGATTGCAAAAATTTTTTCCCATTCAGTTGGTTGCCAGTTCACTCTAAAGATTGTTTCTTTTGCTGTACAGAAGCTCTGGAGTTTAATTAGGTCTCATTTGTCTATTTTGGCTTTTGTTGCCAATGCTTTTGGTATTTAAGTCATGAAGTCCTTGCCTATGCCAATGTCCTGAATTGGTTTTGCCCAGGTTTTCTTCTAGAGTTTTTATAGTGCTAGGTGTTATGTTTAAGTCTTCAATTCATGTGGAGTTAATTCTAGTGTGAGGTGTCAGGAAGGGGTCCAGTTTCTGCTTTCTGCACATGCAGAAAACTGATACTGGACCCCTTCTTTACACCTTCTACAAAACTTGACTCTGTCTAGTGCCAGATTTCAAAGGGAATGCTTCCAGTTTTTGCCCATTCAGTATGATATTGGCTGTAGGTTTATTGTAAATAGTTTTTATTGTTTTATGTTCCTTTGACACCTAGTTTATTGAGAGATTTGAGCATAAAGGTCTGCTGAATTTTGTCAAAGGCCTTCTCTGCATCTGTTGAGATAATCATGTGGTTTTTGTCTTTGGTTCTGTTTATGTGGTGGATTATATTTATAGACTTGTGTATGGTGAACCAGCCTTGCATCCCCGAGATGAAGCCTACTTGATCATGATGGATAAGGTTTTTGATGTGCTGTGCAATCGGTTTGCCAGTATTTTATTGAAGATTTTTGCATCTGTGTTTATTATGGATAGTGGCCTGAAGTTTTCTTTTTTTGTTGAGTCTCTGCTGGGTTTAGGTATCAGGATGATGTTGGTCTCATAAAATGATTTGGGAAGGATTCCGACTTTGTTATTGTTTGGAATAGTTTCAGAAGGAATGGTACCAGCTGCTCTTTGTACCTCTAATAGAATTCAGATGTGAAACCGTCTGCCCCTGTGCTTTTTTTTGGTTCATAAGCTATTAATTGCTGCCTCAGCTTCAGCCTTTGTTATTGGTCTATTCAAGGTTTCAACTTCATCCTGGTTTAGGCTTGGGAGGGTGCAAGTGTCCAGGAATTTATCCATTACTTCCAGGTTTACTGGTTTATGTGCATAGAGTTGTTTGTAGTAATCTCTGATTGTAGTTTGTATTTCGGTGGAATCAGTGGTGATACTCGTTTTTATTACATCTATTTTTCTCCCTTTTCTTTTTTATTAACCTGGCTAGTGGTCTTTCTACTTTGTTGATCTTTTCAAAAAACCAGCTCCTGGATATATTGATTTTTTGAAAGATTTTTTGTGTCTCTATCTCCTTTAGTTCTGCTCTGATCTTAGTTATTTCTTGTCTTCTGCTAGCTTTTGAGGGTTTTTTGATCTTGCTCCTCTAGATCTTTCAATTTTGATGATAGGGTGTCAATTTTCAATCTTTTCTCCCTTCTCCTCTGGGCATTTATTGCTATAAATTTCCCTCTAGACACTGCTTTAAATGTGTCCCAGAGATTCTGGTACATTGAGTCTTTATTCTCTTTGGCTTCAAAGAAACTATCTTTATTTCTGCCTTCATTTCATTGTTTATTCAGTTGACATTCAGGAGCCAATTGTTCAGTTTTCATGAAGCTGTGTGGTTCTGAGTTAGTTTCCTAATTCTGAGTTCTAATTTGATTGCACTATGGTCTAAGAGACTGTGTAATGATTTCCATTCTTTTGCATTTGCTGAGGAGTGATTTGCTTCCAATTATGTGGTCAATTTTAGAGTAGGTGCAATGTGGTGCTGAGAAGAATGTATATTCTGTGGATTTGGGGAGATTTCTGTAGATGTCTTTTAGGTCTGCTTGGTCCATATCTGAGTTCAAGTCCTGGATATCCTTGTTAACTTTCTGTCTCGTTGATCTTTCTAATATGGACAGTGGAGTGTTAAAGTCTCCCACTATTATTGTATGGGAGTCTAAGTCTCCTTGTAGGTCATTAGAACTTGCTTTATGCACCTGGGTGCTCCTGTATTGGGTGCATATATATTTAGGATCCTTAGCTCTTCTTGATGCATTGATCCTTTTACCATTATGTAATGCCCTTCTTTGTCTCTTTTGATCTTTGTTAGTTTACAGTCCGTTTTATCAGGGATTAGGATTCTAACTCCTGCTTTATTTTGCTCTCCATTTGCTTGATAAATCTTCCTCTATCCCTTACTTTTGAGCCTATGTGTGTCCTTGCACATGACATGGGTTTCCTGAATACAGCACACTGGTGGGTTTTGACGTTTTATCCAATTTGCCAGTATGTGTCTTTTGACTGGGGTATTTAGCCCATTTACATTTAAGGTTAATACTATTATGTGTGAATTTGATCCTGCCATTTTGATGCTAGCTGGATGTTTTGCCCGTTAGTTGACGCATTTTCTTCATTATGTCTATGGTCTTTACCACTGGTACGTTTTTGGAGTGACTGGTAGTGGTTATTCCTTTCCTCGTTTAGTGCTTCTTTCAGGAGCTCTCGTAAGGCATGCCTGGTGGTGACAAAATCTCTCAGCAATTGCTTGCCCTTAAAGGATTTTCTTTCTCCTTTGTTTATGAAACTTTGGCTGGATTTGAAATTCTAGGTTGAAAGTTCTTTTCTTTAAGGATCTTGAATATTGGCCGCCACTCTCTTCTGGCTTGTATGGTTTCTGCAGAGAGATTCACTGTGAGTCAGATAGGCTTCCCTTGTGGGTAACCCGACTTTTCTGACTGCCCTTAGCATTTTCTCCTTCATTTCAACCCTGGTGAATCTGACGATTATGTGCCTTGGGGTTGCTCTTCTTGAGGAATATCTTTGTGGTGTTCTCTGCATTTCCTGAATTTGAATATTGGCCTGCCTTGCTAGGTTGGGAAGTTCTCCTGGATAATATCCTGAAGAGTGTTTTCCAGCTTGGATTCATTCTCTCCGTCACATTCAGGTACACCTATCACACGTAGATTAGGTATTTTCACATAATCCCATATTTCTTGGAGACTTTGTTCATTCCTTTTCACTCTTTTTTCTCTTTTCTTGCCTTCCCGTTATATTTCACTGAGTTGATCTTCAATCTCTGATATCTTTCTTCTGCTTGGTCGATTTGGCTATTGAAACTGTGTATGCTTTGTGAAGTTCTTGTGCTGTGTTTTTCAGCTCCAGCAAGTCGTTTATATTCTTCTCTAAGCTGTTTATTCTAGTTAGTATCTCATCTAACCTTTTTTCTAGGTTCTTAGTTTCTTAGTATTGGCTTAGCACATGTTCTTTTAGCTCTGAGAAGTTTGTTATTACCCACCTTCTGAAGCCTGTTTCTATCAATCATCAGATTCATTCTACATCCATCTTTGATTCCTAGCCGGTGAGGAGTTGTGAGGAGGAGAAGCATTCTGGTTTTTGGTGTTTACACCCTTTTCACACTGGTTTCTTCCCATCTTAGTGGATTTATCTACCTTTGGTCTTTGTAGTTGGTGACTTTTGGATGGGGTCTTTGAGCAGATGTCCTTTTTGTTGATGATGAAGTTATTTCTTTCTGTTTCTTAGTTTTCCTTCTAACAGTCAGACCCCTCTGCTGCAAGACTGCTGGAGGTCCACTTCAGATCCTGCTTGCCTGGGGATCACCTCCGGGGGACTACAGAACAGTAAGGGTTGCTGCTTGTCCTTCTCCTGTTATCTTCATCCCAGAAGGGTATCTGCCAGATGTCGGCCTAAGCTCTCCCTTATGAGGTGTCTCTTTGGGTATACCTAGGTCAGGGAGCTGCTTGAGACAGTCTGTCCCTTATAGGAGTTCAAGTGCTGTGCTGGGAGCTCTGTTGTTCCATGCAGAGCTACTGGGCAAGTACTTTTATGTCTGCTTCAGCAGAAGTCATAACCACCTCTTTTCCCAGTAGCTCTGTCATAGGAAAGTTGGATTTATTTATAAGTTCCTGTCCTGCTGCTGCCTTTTTTCATAGATGCCCTGCCCCAGATGGCAGTCTAGTCACAGTCTGCTAGCAGAGGCATTGCTGAGTTGCTGCAGGCTCTGCCCAGCTGCTGTGTGAACTGCCTCGGCAGTGGCGGATTGCCTTGGTAGTGGAGGTCACCCTTCTCCCACTAAGCTGGCCTGGACTGGGTCCAGCTGCACTTGCTAGCAAACTCTCAATCAGCGCCTTTCAGATTGTTTGTTTTGTGGTGGTGGTACCGCTGAGCCAGACCTGGCTCCCTGTCTCTGCCACCCCCCTTTCAGTTGAATGGGCAGCTCTGTCTCCCTGCCATTCCAAATGCCAGCTGAAACGTCTGCCCAGATTTATGTTTCTGTGCACCAACCCGGCACTGGCTGAAAATGCCACAATGAAAACTTGTGGAGATTTTGGGCCCAGGAATCTCCTGGTCTGTGGGCAGTGAAAATTTGTTTGGAAATGCAGTGGGCACTCACCCTCTGCATTTTTCTTGCTGGGAAATGCACTCTGGACTTGTTCATATTCAGCCACCTTGGATCATCTGACTTTAATTTTTTAAAAACCACTTCCCCAGTAAACTAGAAATACAAGGAGACTTCTTTCCTTACAGTGTATCTACAACAAACCTATACTAACATATTTAATCGTGATAAACTCAAATATTCCCTACTAAAATAAAGGCAAAAATGACCCCTCTCACCACTGCTCTTCAGCATCACACTGGCAGCTCTAACTAATAAACTAAGACAAAAAAGGAAACGAAAAGGTATACAAATTGGCAAGTATAAAATGAAGCCGTCTTTGTTCACAGATGACCATCTATGTAGAAAATCCAAAAGAATCAACAAAGAAAATCTACTGGAACTAATATGCAATTATAGCAAGTTTTTTTTAGAATACAAGGCTAATATACAAAATTGAAATGCTTTCTTATATACCAGCAATGAACAAGAAAATTTGAAATTAGAAACACAATATTATTTACATTCGCACCCCTCAAATTAAATACTAATGTGTAAATCTAACAAAATATGTACAAAATCTATATGAGGAAAGCTACTAAATTCTCACAAAAGATAGCAAAGAATAATTCATAAATGGAGAGATGCTCCATGTAAATGAACAGGAAGGATCAATACTATCAGAGTACTTGTTTTCCCAACTTAATCTATAAATTTAATGTAACTCCAGTCCAAACTTCAGCAAGTTATTTTGTGGATACTGACAAATTAATTCTGAAGTTTACATACAGAAGTAAAAGACCCAGGATCTCTAACACAATGTTGAAGGAGAAAAACAAAGTTGGAAGACTTAAACTGTCTAACTTCAAAACATACTATAAAGTGACAATAATAAATACATTGTGGTTTTAGTGACAAAATAAACAAATAGATCACTTAAACAGAATAGAAAGCCCAGTGACAGATCCACATAAATAAAGTCAACTGGTCTTAGAGATAGATAAGCAAAGGCAATACAATAGAAAAAAAGTTTTTCAATAAATGGTGCTGAAACAAATGGACATCTTATTCAAAAAATAAATCTATAATATTCCATGGTGTAAATGTACCACATTTTCCCTGTCCAGTCTATCATTGATGGGCATTTGGGTTGGTTCCAGGTCTTTGCTATTGTAAACAGTGCTGCAATGAACATTCGTGTGCATGTGTCCTTACAGTAGAATGATTTATAATTCTTTGGATATATGCCCAGTAATGGGATTGCTGGGTCAAATGGAATTTCTATTTCTAGGTCCTTAAGGAATCACCACACTGTCTGCCACAATGGTTGAACTAATTTACACTCTCAAAAACGTATTATGCAGCCATCAAAAATGATCAGATCGTGTCCTTTGCAGGGACATGGATGAACCTGGAAACCATCATTCTCAGCAAACTGACACAAGAGCAGAAAATCAAACACTGCATGTCCTCACTCATAGGCGGGTGTTGAACAATGAGAACACATGGACACAGGGAGGGGAGCACTACACTCTGGGGTCTGTTGGGGGGAAATTGAGGAGGGACGGGGGAGTGGGGAGTTGGGGAGAGATAGCATGGGGAGAAATGCCAGATATAGGTGACGGGGAGGAAGGCAGCAAATCACACTGCCATGTGTGTACCTATGCAACAATCTTGCATGTTCTTCACATGTACCCCAAAACCTAAAATGCAATTAAAAAAAAAAACTCTAAAAATAAATAAATTAAATAAATAAATAAATAAATCTAGAGCCAGATTTTACACACTTCCTTAAAATTAACTCAGTAGAGATCCATGAAATACAAAACCATAAAACTCCTAGAAAATAGCGTAGGGAAACCATTGAGGACATTGTATTTAGCAATGATTTTTAGAAACAATAACATCAAAGGCACAAACCATTAAAGAAAGGAGTAATAAACTCTATCAAAGACACTGTGAAGAGAATTAAAAGATAAATCACAGATTGGAAGAAAATATCTGCAAAAGACATAAAGGATTGCTATTAAAATATACAAAAAATTCTTATAGTTTAGCAATAAAAGAACGAACAAGCTGTTTTAAAACTGAGCCAAAGACCCTAACAGATACTTCATCAAAGAAGATATACAGATGGCAAATAAACATATGAAAAGATGGTCTACCTCACATGTCATCAGAGAAATACAAATTACAGCAAAAATGAGATAACACTACACACCTAATGACCAAAATTCAGAATACTGACAATTCCAAATGCTGACAAGGATGGGAAGCAACAGGAACTCCCATTCATTGCTGGTGGGATTGCAAAATGGTAAAGCCACTTCAGAAAACTGTTTGGCAATTTCACAAATAAATACGTAAATAAATAAATACACTGTTACCATACAACTTAGAAATCACATTCCTTGTTTTTTTTTCTCCAGAATGAATACATATGTACACATAAAAGCCTGCACATGGATTTATATAACAGTTTTATTCATAATTGCCAAGATTTGAAAGGAACCAAGATGTCCTTCAGTAAGTGAATGCATAAACTATGATATATTCAGATAATGGGTTATTATTTAGCACTAGAAAAAATATGAACTATCAAGCCATGAAAAAGTATGGAGAAAACCTAAATTCATGTTACTAATTGAAAGACGCTGGTCTATAAAGGCTACTTACTATATGGTTCCAAACATATGACATTTTGGAAAAGGCAAAAACATCAGTAAAAATATATCAGTAGATGTTAGGACTTAAAGGGGAAGACAGATAAATAGGCAGAACACAGAGGATTTTTTAGGGAAATGGAAATATCCTGTATAATACGACATTGTAGTAACTATAATTGTATAGTAGTAATTACACTTTGTAAGTAATTATACTTTGGTCCAGACCCATAGAATGTACAACACCAAGAGTGGCCTCTAATGCAAACTATGGACTTGGACTCTGGGTGGCAATTATGTGTCAATGTAGGTTTATAAATTGTAACAAATGTACCACTCTGGTGCAGGTATTGATAATGAGGGAGGCTATGCCTCTGTGAAGGCAAAGAGTATATGAGAAATCTCTGTACTGTGCACTATTCTGCTGTAAATATAAACTAATTTGAAAAATTAAGTCTTTTAAAAAATTTCACCACAAAACCACTTTTCTTAATGTCAAATTCTTCTAACAATCATTTACCAAATCTTATTTAGAAAATAGCTTTAACTGGGTCACCAATAAGCATGTAATCTATTTGTTTCCCTGTGGCTAGCCAAATTTATTTATAATAGTTTTTCTTTATTTAGGATCCATGGCTTTTGGAAAATAAATCTTCCTTTGTTTTTGAAAGTTGAGGTATTTTACTTCTCTCAAGTGTAGATTTTATTAACAACAGAACAGGTTTCTCTCAGCATCAGTGCCTATTATTTGTTTTTTATTAACAGGAATTCCTGCAAAAGGTAATAAATTAAAACAAAACCTAATGGGTATAAAATGTAAAGTTAAGTCCTTTTACTTACTCCAGTTGAACTACCTAGAGAAAACCATTTTAAATAACACTGATTTTAAAAATTCAGCTCTACCTAAAGACACCATAAAATGGCTCATTATTCCATCACACAGGTAACTACCATTATTATTTTAAGTGAATTCAAAAATATATGTACCTGACCATAAAATTATACAAAAGGCAATTTTACTATTATTTTATCTATTTCATGATTCTCCTCCCACAGATTTCCAGTTCTATATTCCAATAGTACCAAAAATCTGTGTCCCAAGGTTTTGTGGCCCATTCCCTAAAACAATTTATATAAACATGAGAAATATGTCATTTTTATATTCCATATTTTCTCAATTGTTTATTGGCTTTAGAAATTAAATCCTTATATATCAATATTTGCATATTTGTTACATTCATTTCTCTTATTCTCATTATTAAATATTTTAGTCATATTAAATAATAATAGTAAACTGAATATTAATATACTTCCTTCTCAGCTTTAAAATATTCCATGAATACTCACACCTTGAAGTTCTCCATGTACCCCTCCTGGATGGCATAGCAGTAGCCTACATTTAACCCAGAAGTAAATGTTATTTTGAATTTGTTATATTTTTTATTCCTTTACACGTAATTATGTTTCACTAAATACTTATTTTATGATTAATATTATTTTAATTGTACTGAAACTGAATAATATTAAATGTTTTTTCTTGCAACTTAACTGTTTTCATTTTGTTCATGAAATTCACCCTTGGATTGTATGAAATACTAACTTAATTCATTCTCACAACTGGTTTGTGTTCTGTCTTAGAAATATAACACAATTTATCCAGCTGACTTTGGACATTTTGGTAGTGTCCAGTTTTTTTCTGTTATGAAAAATGTTAATATTAATATTTTCGTACATGTTTTTGTTCACATGTTACAATGACTTTCTCTAGGACTCACCAAAGGAGTAGAAGTATTATTTTAGAGGGAAATTGCTTAGCTGTATGAGGTAATGCCACAGCAAGTACAGATAGGAATATTAGCTTATATCCGGACCAAAACATGAAATTAGCAGACTTAAAATTTAGCTAAACTGATAGGTTTAAAATGATAATCTTACTGATTTTAATCAGTGGTTTTCTGTTTGCAAATTAGGCTGGGCATCTTATGTTTATTAGCCATTCATTTCCTCTTTCAAATATGTTTCCTGCCTATTTTCCTAAGTGATTATTGATCTTTTGTTAATAGCTTTCAGAAATATTTTTGTTTAAAATAGAAATGTCTTATTTATTTTATTTAAGTGGTCGTCTACTTGAGGTTTAGCTTTTCATTTTATTATAACTGTTTTTGGTGAAGCTATAACCTTAATTTTAAAGTAAAGATGTTTTAAAGACTTTTATTTCTTGTTTATATTTTTGTTCTTTTAAAAAATTGTACATTTAATTGCAAGACTTATCTACATTTACTTCATAAATATTACCAGTTGTTTTTCACATTTAATTTTTAATCTATATTAAATTTTGATATAGTAGGAAATAATACCTTAATTGGATGATCTATGTTTCCTTTCAATTTATTATTAAAATTTTATTTAAATTGCCTTGAATTAATGGATTATTTTAGATTGAATTGTCATGGACTGGCTATATTTCTTGATTTGTTTAGCTATTCTGTTACTTTTTTTTTTTTTTTTTTTCTTTTCTTCTATAAATTTTTCCATTAAAATCTTATACTTCTTTTTAGATTTATTTCTTGGAAACCCTTTTTAGTGTCAGTTATTTTTTAATATATATTTTATCACATTTTAGGTTTTGGGGTACATGTAAAGAACATGCAAAATTGTTGCATAGGTACATACATGGCAATGTGGTTTGCTGCCTATCTCCCCATCACCTATCTCTGGCATTTCTCCCCATGTTATCCCTCCCCAATTTCCCACCCCCAGCTGTCCCTCCCCTAGTTCCTCCCCCACAGACCCCAGTGTGTGATCCTCCCCTCCCTGTGTCCATGTGTTCTCATTGTTCAGCACCCACCTATGAGTGAGGACATGCAGCGTTTGATTTTCTGTTCTCGTGTCAGTTTTTAAACAGTGCTTCTAATTGCTATTTTCTAGTGTAGAGAAATACATTTTACTTTCACATATTCTTATATTTGAAAACTTTGCTTAACTGTCTCTAATTATAATTATCATTTCAAAAACATGGTAGGTTCTTTGTGTATCTAATCTTATAATTAATACATTTGTAGTGTTAATGTTTTCATTCATACTTTATAATTTATATTTTTATATGCTTTGTTGTACAGTTCAGATTTCTATTACAACACTGAACAGGGGTAATACAGCGGCATTCCTTATCCAGTTTCCATTTAAAGCGTATTATTTAATGTTTCTCTATTTTCCATTAGGCTCACTAAAATGCTGTTTTATAAAAATGTCTGTATTATTTCATAATAATAGAAGGCCCACATTTTAGTTTGACAAATAGCTCCTGCTACGGACTAAATGTTTGGGTCTCCCCAAAATTCATATGTTGAAGTCTTAATTCCCAGTGTGAGGGTGTATTAGTCAGTTCTCATACTGCTCTGAAGTACTACCTGAGACTAGGTAATAAAGGAAAGAGGTTTAACTGACTCCCAGTTCTGTATGTCTGGGTACGCAGCAGGAAATTTACAATCATGACAGAAAGTGAAGGGAAAGCAATGCACATCTTAATGGCAACAGAAGAGAGAGAGTGCAAGAGGGAAGTGCCACTTTTAAACCATCATATATTATGAAAACCCACTCATTAGGAGGAGAACAGCATGGGGGCAAACCACCCCCTTCACCTGGTCTTTGACATATAGGGATTTTGAGGATTATGAGAATTACAATTCAAGATGAGATTTGGGTGGGTACGCAAAGCCTAACTATATCAAGTACTATTTCGAAATGAGGCCTTTGGGAGATAATTAGATTTGAATGAAGTAATGCAGATGTAGGCTCAATAGGGGATTAGTATTCTCATAATAAGATGATGACAGCCAAGCTCTGTCTCACTGCTATGTAAGGATACAGAGAGGAGGTACCTGTCTGAACAACTGAACATTATTGTTCATCCAGTGCATCCCTAAAACTTCCTATTTATAGATTTAACTTATGAAAGAGACATAAACATTATTATATTTAAGAGAGTAATCTTGAGTTTGCTATCATGTATAGCTAAATCTAAATCTAAACAAACATGCATTTCATAAGATTAAAAAAACTCACTTCTATTTTTAGCTTACTAGAAGTTTTATCACTTTTGGTTGTTAAATTGTACAAAATATTTTTACAGAGGTTTTTCTCCTTTATTCCTCTAATTTAGTGAATTATTTAATAACTATATTATTTTCAAATCTGAATCTGTTGCTTTTTATTCCTGCTTACTCTTCCTCATAGCAAAATATTCTCCTGTTTCTGTGATATCCTTTAGTGAATTAATTTTCTCTGAAACTTATCCATGAGAATTATTTTAGTCCTGCACTAAGTTGCAGTATTCCAGAAATAATCTTCATTTGTCTCTCCCAAGAGGCTAAATGAACTAAAAAACCAGGGATACTTTAGAATAAAGTCCTAAGTTTGGAGCTTTCAGTCATATATGTTATTGAAATTCAGTTTCATTGCCACATTGGGGACAGTTCACGTTTCAATCTGCTTAGTGGGAAATATTTCCCTCACTCTCCCTACAGCCGAAAGCCATATACAGCATATTTTACTGGCAGGGTAGAATTTTTTGCTTGCCTATTTATGTATGTATATTTATTTAGTTTACCCATTTTACTAAATTGACTAATCTTTACAGATTTTCAATCTAATGATATTCTGTGGTTGAGCCCTAGGTTTTCTCTCCTGTTCCTTGAAGAGTAAAGACCCACTTGAAGTGAGCCTCTGGACTTGCCAGAAACCCAGAGGCTTCTGTGCTCACTCATTTGTCAGGATTTGTTGTGTTCTCTTTTTGGTCTTACAGAATTTTCCACATTTGTTTGCTGTCTCCTCTGATACACTTGTAAACCATGCTCTTATATTTATTCAACACTTGTGCTTGCCCACTATGTATTCATTTCCTAAACAATTTAATATTTTCACATTTTTCAACTTTATATAAGTGGAATCATATAATTTGAATTCTTTTGCATAAAGTATCTTTTTCTCAACATTGAGTTGTAGAGATTCTGTTTCTGTGTGACGGTGTATTACATCCATTTTCATTGCTGCACAATAGTTCATTGCATGATTATAGAACTTTTTATATTGCAGGTGGACATATTGGATAGGAAAAATTGTAAGTTATCCCAGAAAGGTGTTACTAGAAAAATGTTGCACATGCACCCTCTAATATGTGTGCATGAATTTTCTCAGAGGACACTTATGAGTTTTGAATTGCTGGTTTTAGGATATGTAGTTACAGCTACTGTGTTGGCAAACTGCCTACTAACGTATCTATACCAATTTCTACTTCCACTAAAAGTGTGTAAGAGTTACTATTACTCCACATTTTTGCCAGCATTTTGTCACTTATTTTTTAATGTTGCTAATTTGGTGATATATAGTAATATTTCATTATGGTTCTAATTAGCTTTTTCTTTCTATTAATTGTCTGTTTTCTTATGTTGCCATTATAAAATTTGTTTCTTTTTCTTTTTGAATATAGGTTTATTTTTTAAATCTCAACAGGAAGGGCACAAACGAGGGCTTGACTGAAAATTTTTCATTTTCCCACATATTGATTACCTTGACATTTTAAGAAAATATGCATGTAGGGAAAAAAAAGGATATGTATGGAAAACACAAACAGGAAGCTTCTCAAGGAAAAGAAAAATACTTGAGATAGGATATAAAGAAGACAGATGTAAAAGTATCATCACATATCAGGAAACTCAAATGGAAAGAAAAAATAGAAGAGGGAAGAAAATCATGATACAAACTATCTCA
This sequence comes from Cebus imitator, assembly GCF_001604975.1. Classification (NCBI taxonomy): domain Eukaryota; kingdom Metazoa; phylum Chordata; class Mammalia; order Primates; family Cebidae; genus Cebus; species Cebus imitator. Next base: position 4,188,631 of record NW_016107337.1, read on the forward strand.
GAATTTAGAAAAGAAAAATATAATGTAAGCCTAGAGAATGAAAGATTTCATCACAAAACAAGTATGATCCAGAAGAAGAGAAAACAGACCCACAGACAGATTTTTAAGGGATCAGAAACAAAGAGAAAACAAAAGAGGTCAAAAGAAGCAAATTACGTATAAAGGAACACAAATTGATTCTGCATGCAAGATTACAAAGGAATAATATCAATATCTTAAAGGAAAGTACATTTGAACTAAGATTTTAATGTCCAGTTGAACTACTTTTACATGCATAAACAAGATAAAGCTGTCCTCAGACACAATAGAATCAGTCTAAAAACTGTTTTTGAGGAAAAAAAAAGACTCAAAAGAATTCAGAAGAAAATAGTATGTCATTCTACCACAGTAATACAATTAAAGTTTAAGAAACATACGTAAATAAACAAAACAGAAAATATAGATCATTGAAGTATATATGGATATCCATGACTCGATCCTCAAAGCATTGGAGTGGCTGTCTATGGTGGACATAAGAGTGGGTATAGGAGTGGGAATGAGTAATTAAAATGGAAAAATACACAAAACAAAAAATGATCTTTGCATAAACTGTTGTTGTTGGTGTGCCTTGATTTGCATATCTGCACTCCTCTCTCTTGCACCTTCAAAAAATAAAGCAAAAATGTTGCCACAGAGATATAAAAGTAAGCAAACTATAAGAACACTTTGAATCACTCAATTATAACTAAAGAATTTTACATCACTTTCAGAAACAGATGCAACTGAACACAAAAAACACAAAAGGATTTAAATAACTTTGAGCTAATAGATGTATAAAAGCTGTATTTAAACAATGCATCATTTTTAAGCATTCAAAACAATCACAAAAATTTTGACTACATTGAAACTAACATTTCAGTTCAATAAAGAACATCATATACAAGGTTAACAGACATTGTCAAATGGAAAATGGCATTTTCAATGTCTAAAACCATTCTGTAATTAATATCAGCAACATGAAAGGCCCTGCTGATAAATATATATTACAAACAAAAAATCTAAGAAAAATCAGCAAAATCTATAAATAGCCAACATACAAAAGTGTTTTAGTCCATTTTCATGCTGCTGAGAAAGACATACCCAAAACTGGGGGGAAAAAGAGAGAGATTAAATGGACTTACAGTTCAACATGGCTGAGGAGGTCTCAGAACCATGGAGGAAGGCAAGGAGGAACAAGTCATATCTTACACGGATGGTTGCAGGCAAAGAGAGAGCTTGTGCAGGGAAACTCCTGTTTTTAAAACCATCAGATCTCATAAGACTCATTCACTATCATGAGAACAACATAGAAAACACCCACTGCCATCATTCAATCACCTCCCACCAAGTTTCTCCCAAAACAGGTGAGAATTGTGGAAGTTACAATTCAAGATAAGATTTGGGTGTGGACACAGCCAAACCATATCAAAAAGAGAAGTCAAAATGAATTAGAAATATATATTTTAAAATATGCTTGGCTTCACAGGTAATCAAATCCCTTTTAATACGATTCCATTTTTAATCCATATGTTGGGCAAACATATAATAGGTAATTCCAAGAATTCTCAGGAAAGCAGAATCCTTCATTCTCCATTAATAAGAGGCTAAACTGGTAAGCCACTTCGAAAAGTATTATCCAGTGTTTCGGGAAACTAATTTTGTAGGCACATACCCAATGACTTAGTAATCTCTCCTCTGAGTATATGAGTCAGAGAAATTAATCAAATCCATTAGGGCATATGTATAAGGCTATTTGTCTCTGCACCATTTGAGGTAAATGGGAGCTGAAGTAAGTTGGCTTAACCTTATATAGGAAATTGAAAAGTCGAAGATGGTGGATGCATAAAGTAAAAAATTAGGCAGAAGTCAAAATCAATGTAATTCATACATACGCATACATCACTATGAATAGAATTTAAAATGCAGTGCCTACCTGGCTCTCACCTCCCTATGGTTTATCTCTCTCAATCCCTTCCACTAAACACCACCAGATTTATTGGCCTAGAATTTCAGTTTTTGATGAATAAGAATTTGAGAGGTTTTTTTTAGAGTGAGGTTAACAATAATACAAACTTTCTAGCTTTTTTAACTCATCTTTATTTTCCATACTTCCTTTGGATCTTCTGGCAAAAAGTGGTTGGGTAGGTCAATGTTACAAACAATGAGGGCCTGGATGAGGAAAGCAGGAGTGTTAGTATTGAAACCCCTCTCCAGCTAGTTATGAAATTTCAGGCTCACTGGAGTAACAGAGATTAAACATTTCAATAGAATATCAGTTCAGCATTATTTGAAACTTGGCCATGCACAGTGGTTCATACCTGTAATCGTAGCATTTTGGGAGGCCAAGTGGGCAGATAACCTGAGGTCAGGAGTTCTAGATTAGCCATGGGCAACATGCTGAAACACTGTCTCTACTAAAAATAAAAACTAAAAAAAAAAAAAATTAGCCGGATGTGGTGATGCACACCTATAATTCCAGGAACTAGGAGGCTGAGGCAGGAGAATGGCTTGAACCTGGGAGGAGGAGGTTGCAGTGAACCAAGATCACACCACTGCACTCCAGCCTGGGCAAAAGAGCAAAACTTTGTCTCAAAACAAAAAAAAAAAAGAAAGAAACTTGTCTTGCCAAAACTTGCACATTTTGCAAGGCAGCACAGATTGCTATTCTGCACAGGAAATGCCCAGAGCCATCAGCAGCAGCACTACTCCAATTGCTGTAAAACTAATATTACTCCAGCGTTGGCCTCAAACAATAGGACTAGCTATTTCTTATAACCAAGGTTTCTTAGTACAACCTTTTTAATGTATATTATTATATAATAGCAATGATTTCACAGTAGAAAAATGAAGATTATCTGAGTGCAAGAGTCTGAGTGCCCATGCTAGTTTTTCCATGGTGATACCAATACAGAAGTTGGGAGAGTAGCTACCACTAAACCAAAAATATTAACCTATTCTGTTGTTGCTGCTTTTAAATTTTGTTACATTGTCGCTTGTTCATTCTGTGTATTTTTATGTTGAAATTAGATATTTTTTTGCATTTATACAATGCAGCCACTTTCTACATTTTTATTCTAGTACAAGTTTTTGATTCATCTATCAATCATCAACTGAAGGAATTCAAAAAAGAAACAAGAAACATTTAACCTGTGATTTACTAATTTTATCTATAATTTGCTTCCAACATTTTTTATCGTTAAAGTGATCAGAAGGTGTGGATATTATTAGAGCCCACATTTAAAAATAAATTGGTACACTGTATAAATGCTCTTTTACAGACTGCTATGTAGATGAACCAACAGCATATCTGTACTTCAGAAGAGTTCCTCATTTTAGCTTTATTAATTCAAGAGTTCCATGTTGGATACCAGCATTCACACATTTAAGGAATAGAAACTTGTACCTTCTGATGCTACAACACCTCCCAGATTTCCACCCATAAGCATATACAGGCAGTATTCTCAAAAACACCAAAATTCTGTCTTTTTATAAAGCACATTGTACTACATCATTAGTTCTGTATCATATTTGTTTTGTAATAGATTTAAAGTATGAGCCTAGTTCATTCCGAGCATTTCCCTCTATCATCACTAGGTAGACATGCAAGATTTGTGTCTGATCTCCAGTTTCCTAAGAACATGGACTAACTTCTATCCTTTACCTAAATTCTGGGGGGAAAAAATTTATAAAAAAGAAATGATTTCCTTTTCAATCTAAACCTCAAGAGAAACCTCAAGTGCAGAAAGTTGAAACTGGACCCCTTCCTTACACCTTATACAAAAATTAACTCCAGATGGATTAAAGATTTAAATATAAGACCTAACACCATAAAAACCCTAGAAGAAAACCTAGGTAATACCATTCAGGACATAGGCACAGGAAAGGACATCATGACTAAAACACCAAAAGCAATGGCAACAAAAGCTAAAATTGACAATTGGGATCTAATTAAACTTAAGAGCTTCTGTACAACAAAAGAAACAATCATTAGAGCAAACCACCAACTAACAGAATGGGAAAACATTTCTACAAGCTACCCATCAGAAAAAGGGCTACTATCCAGAATCTACAAAAATCTTAAACAAATTTACAAGAAAAAACAAACAACCACAGCAAAAAGTGGGCAAAGGATATGAACAGATATTTTTCAAAAGAAGACATTTACGTAACCAACAAACATGAAAAAATGCTCATCATCACTGGTCATTAAAGAAATGCAAATCAAAACCACATTGAGATATCATCTCATGCCAGTTAGAATGGCAATCATTAAAAAATCGGGAGACAACAGATGCTGGAGGGGATGTGGAGAAATAGGAACACTTTTACACTGTTGATGGGAGTAAATTAGTTCAACCATTGTGGAAGACAGTGTGGCAATTCCTCAAGGATCTAGAAATAATACCGTTTGACCCAGCAATCCCATTACTGAGCATGTAACCAAAGGATTATAAATCATTCTATTATAAAGATACATGCACATGTATGTTCATTGCAGCACTGTTTACAATAGCAAAGACTTGGAACCAACCCAAATGTCCATCAATGATAGACTGGATAAAGAAAATGTGGCACACATACACCATGGAATACTATGCACCCATAAAAAATGATGAGTTCATGTCCTTTGCAGGGACATGGATGAATCTGGAAACCATCATTCTCAGCAAACTGACACAGGAACAGAAAACCAAACACTGCATCTTCTCACTCATAAGTGGGTATTGAACAATGAGAACACATGGACACAGGGAGGGGAACATCTCACACTGGAGTCTGTTGGCGGGAGTGGGGGGTTAGGAGAGGGATAGTAGCAGGTAGGGGGATTGGGGAGAAACAACATTAGAAGAAATACCTAATGCAGAGGACAGGGGAATGGAGGCAGCAAACCACCATGGCATGTGTATATCTATGTAACTATTCTGCAGAATCTGCACATGTACCCCAGAACTTAAAGTATAATTTTTTAAAAAAGAAACAGTGAAGAGATTCCTTTTGATCTGTTTCAATTGAAGAACCATATGTTCTGTCCTGCCTCCTTAGTATTTGGGTTTCTATTTGATCAATTCCCACTTCTAGGATTCCACAAATCACAATGAGTCTGCTGGATGCCTGGTTTACTCTTTAGCAGAACATCATTTATTAATTCAGTCTCAGTGATGTTTATTGAGTATTAGTGATGGCAGAGTGTGTTCAGTGTACATCTATGCATTACTCTGTATTGGGTACAGAACTATCTCTCAAACAGTGGGTTTCATTTTTTATTAGAATGTTATAGTTTTTCTCTCTACTTGGCATTTTATGCTCAAACCCTTGTATATGTGTGTACATATGTATGTTTTTTGAGATGGAGTTTCACTCTTGTTGCCCAGGCTGGAGTGCAACGTTGTGATCTCAGCTCACTGCAACCTCTGCCTTCCATGTTCAAATGATTCTCCTACCCCAGCCTCCCAAGTAGCTGGGATTACAGGTAGATGCCACCATATCCAGCCAATTTTTTTGTATTTTTAGTAGAGATGGGCTTTTGACATATTGGCCAGGCTGGTCTCAAACTCTCAAACTTAGGTGATCTGCCCGCCTCAGCCTCCCAAAGTGTGATTACAGGTGTGAGCCACTGCACCCAACGGTACATATACCTTATACATACGTATGTGACTACAAATATGTTTACATATAGCCAGAAAAATATCCTAAATTACTTAATTCAATTCTGCTTAGATTATATATATATAAATCTCCTCTATCACACCTCACGCAAGAGATTATTAAATCTCTTCTTAAATATCTTTAAGGTTATAAATTGATTATCATTTAAAATTCTGTCAGTTGTAACCGTATGGAGTTATTCCATAATAAATCTACTCTTGCTACATATAACATTTACCCACTGGGCTTTTGTTTTCGCCTCCAGAACCATACACAATACATTTAATCCAAAGACAATTAATGACATAAGGTTTTCATGGCAACTTTATTACGTGCATGTTTTATTTCCAAAGAATTAAGGACAAATTAAGAGACAAATATTTGAGCAAAAATTGCTCGGTCACTAAGCCAAGGTTCCTATATTTATAATTGTCACATCACTAAAGATATGGGCATAAATCTGTGAAAAATGTATCATAGTAACAATGGAGTTATTTCTAGTACCAAAAATTGACAGCAGGAAGCCATTAAATGAAAAGTAGGAAAAGCACTCCAGCAGCTTCCTGAAAAATGCTTTAAAAAGATCTAATAAGGCAAATCCTTAAAGCAAAGAAAAATGTGAAAATAAAAGACACTAATGGTAAGAAATAACATATAAATACAGGTGTGACTTTCCAGTTTTGCTTCGAAAAAGCATTTAAATGTTACATAACTCTTCGGATAACAAGAGTTCTAAAGAAGAGCTGAATTGGAAGCTGTGACAGATGTTACTACAAAATAAATTCGAAAATGATTCTTTTTCCCAAAAGAGTGAGTAGTAAGAAAGAGATTACCATGTTTTCTTATGCCACCTAGGGATACATATCTTAGTGATATTCAAAAAAAGGGAGGAAGAACAGGCATAATAATTAAAACATGAACATTACATCCATGACACCAATAAGAAATAGGGAGGGAAATTATAAATAAGGGTCTGTGACTTTTCCTATTGTTTTTATTAACCTTTAACTCTTGATTATTCAAAAGACTTAATTATGTCTCCACATTTTAATTAGTGTATTAAAAAAAACCAACAAACAGAAGATGATCAGTTGTGGTTTTCTGTAAAGAATTAAATTTAGAGGCTCAGAATGAATATGTATTTGGCTGGGCAACAGTATAGTTAATTTAAAAAAAACACTTATATAATTATTTTTCTAACACCTGAGTGCTTGGTTAGGTGATCAGATTATATTGCTTTGTTTTCTTCATTTCTGAGCTGTCCCATCCACCACCGCCCTGGACCAGCAAGGTGGTTTTGTCCCAAATAACAACCTAAATGTAGGCTGTCTACCAAGAGTCCCAGACATATGCCCAACAAGTCAAAGAACAATACTGTTTCTAGCTATTCAGAATATTTAATTTGAAAAAAATTGAGAATCTATATGTCAGGCAATTTAATTTTTCTAGGGATAAAAAAAATTATTCAGGACTTAGGCATAGGCAAGAACTTTATGACTAAAATGGCAAGCAATGGCAACAAAAGCCAAAATAGACAAATGGGATCTAATTAAACTTAAGACCTCCTGCATAGCAAAAGAAACAATCATTAGAGTGAACCAGCAATCAACAGAATGGGAAAAAAATTTCATAAGCTATCCATCTGACAAAGGGCTAATAGCCAGAATCTATAAAGAACTAAAGCAGATTTACAAGAAAAAACAAACAAACAAGAAAAAATAACCTCATCAAAAAGTGGGCGAAGGATATGAACAGATACTTTTCAAAAGAAGACATATATGAGGCCAAAGAACATATGAAAAAATGCTCATCATCACTGGTCATTAGAGAAATGCAAATCAAAACCACATTGAGATACCATCTCATGCCAGTTAGAATGGCAATCATTAAAATATTGGGAGACAACAGATGCTGGAGAGGATGTGGAGAAATAGGAACACTTTTACAGTGTTGGTGGGAGTGTAAATTAGTTCAACCATTGTGGAAGACAGTGTGGCGATTCCTCAAGGATCTAGAAATAGAAATTCCATTTGACCCAGCAATCCCATTACTAGGTATATCCAAAGGATTATAAATCATTCAAATATAAAGACACATGCACATGTATATTCATTGCAGTACTGTTTACAATAGCAAAGACTTGGAACCAACCCAAATGCCCATCAATGGTAAACTGGATAAAGAAAATGTGGCACATATACACCATGGAATACTATGCACCAATAAGAAAGGATGAGTTCATGTCCTTTGCAGGGACACAGATGAAGCTGGAAATCATTCTCAGCAAACTGAAACAAGAACAGAAAACCAAACACCACATGTTCTCACTCATAAGTGGGTGTTGAACAATGAGAACACATGGACACAGGAGGGTAACATCACACACTGGGGTCTGTTGAGTGGTGGGGGGATTAGGGGAGGGATAAATGGGGATGGAAAGGTTTGGGAGCTATAACATTGGGAGAAATGCCTGATGTAGGTGACGGGAGGATGGAAGCAGCAAACTACTATGGCATGTGTGTACCTATGCAACAATCCTGCAAATTCTGCACATGTACCCCAGAACTCACCAAAGTATAATAAAAAAAAGAAAAAGAAAAAACATATATGTAACTTAAAAAAAGAAAATCAATAAATACGCATAAATGACCACAAACACACATGTGCATGCACACACACGCTTCAGCTCTATCACTTATGATTTGAGATATCTTGCTATAACTCCCTAAAATTCATTTCCTTTTCATTAAAGTGGAGATAGTCAAAATTCCAAATGAGTTGTTGACGAAGCATGAGACAATACATGAACACATTGCCTACCCCATAAGATATACAGTCAGCCCTTCCTATCAATGAATTATGTATCTGCAAATTCTACCAAGTGCTGATCAAAAATACTTGAAAAAGAAAAAAAAATAACAACAATAAAAATAATACAAATAGAAAAACAATATAGTATAACTATTTATATAATATTTACATTGTACTAGATATTTTAAGTAATCTAGAAATGATTTAAATTATGCAGAATGATGTGCATTGGTTAAAAATAAATATTATGTAACATCATTTTATATAAGAGACTTGAACATCTGCAAATTTTGGTATTCATGGATGTCTTGGAACAAATCCCCCATGGATACTGAGGTATGACTGTATTCAATAAACATGTTATTATATATTGACTATTATTAGAGTTGTTTAAATAAATAAAGATTTTCTAGAATCACTTTATTTTAGAGCTCATGTATTTCAACAGCTTCTTCAGAGTGTTCAGATAAACTGGGTACCTCAGGCAATGAATCATTGACAATAACAAAAATATAACTCAGAATTCTTTATCTCAAGACCTTTTTATTTAAGTTTTGATTTAGTACTTTGTAATCTTGTAGCCTGAACTTTACCTCCTACCTCTTCTTCATATATATATTCACCCTAGAGGAAGAAGTGGTAGGAGGTAAGGTTGAGGCTAAAAAGTTACATATATATATATATGTATATATACACACAGACATATATATTTTTGTATATATATATACATATATATGTATATATGTATATGTTTATATATATGTATATATATATGTGTGTGTGTATATATATATAATCTACAACTTTAGCTACAATGATAACTTGTGCAAGTTTTATAAGAATTCTTAGCAGAAGCCGAATAGAATTCAGGTCCTTATTCCTGATTAACTGTACTTTTGTGTGTGTGTATAGAAAGCATAGATGCTAACAAATGAACAAACTAACAAATGAATTAATGAACTAATATATGCGTATTCCTGTGTTAGTCCTTTCTGTGTTGCTATAAAGGAATACACAAGGCTGGGCAATTTATAAAGAAAATAGGTTTGCTTGGTTCACAGTTCTGGAGGCTGTACTGTCATAGCTTCAGTATCTGCTTGGCTTCTGGTGGGGGAATTCCATCTGAATACAGACTAGTTCATCCTGCCCAACTGAAACCACCCTAACAGTGAGAAGTATGTTGTAATGTGAATAGAATTTATTTGATGGTTTCTAAATACAAATAGACTTTTGTGTTCCAGTTATTATGAGAAAAACAAGGACATGAAATATCATTAAGTACTAGTCACTTTTACTTAATACATCAGAGCCATGAAGGAAATGCATCATTTTCAGAGTGAAAATTTCACTATCACTACCAATGTGAGTAAAATTATCACACCTTCCCTTAGGTGTGACTGCCTAGATAATATTTTAGTTACCATATATATTATTGTAAGATATACACTGTATAAAAAAAAAAAGCACCATGTCAAAAAGTCATGGCACTCAAGCAGCCCAGAAGCCACCACTGGTAGAGCCAGCCTGAAATCCTCAGTCAATTTTAACACACACATGAGATAGATTTTATCTCATAAACAAATCCCACACTTCCTTTTCCTCTCTGTTTCATTGCCAGAGCTGCTCCTCACATGTTTATCATGTCCTGGATCCAGTGTTTACTGTGTCACTCTACTTCAATCTCCCCTTACTATAGGTAATCCTTTATCATATCATGTTATCACTGTTATTCATGTTGTCACTGTCATTTTGAAACTCCAACTGAAAACACTCTGCTCCCTCATGGCCCACCAATCCTTTATTTTCCAGCCACTGAGTCTTTCTTATTGTTTCTCAAACAAATCATATGTTTTTGTTGTTGTTGTTGTTGTTGTTGTTGTTTTTAAGGCAGGGTCTCAATCTGTTGCCCAGGTTGGATTGCAGTGACATGGTCTTAGCTCATTTTAACCTCTGCTTCCTGGGGTCAAGGGATTCTCCCACCTCAGCCTCCCAAGTAGCTGCGACCACAGGCATGCGCCACTAAGCCCAGCTAATTTTTGTATTTTTTGTAGAGATGGGGTTTCACCACGTTGCCCTGGATGGTGTCAAACTCCTGAGCTCAAGCGATTCACTCACCTCAGCCTCCCAAAGTGCTAGGATTACAGACGTGAGCTACTGTACCTGGCAAATCATATATTCTCTAACTTTATTTGTATTTTGTTTCCTCCTAGGGAAATAATCAGAAGAGAAGAAGTAAAATTATTCTTCTCTTCTGATCATGATGAACATTTTGCCGTCTGTGGTCTTCTAAAGAAGAATGGCAGAATGAATATCTTCAACAATGTTATATTCTCTCGCAATGGCCATCCAAAAGACATTAATTTTAGTAGGTCACTTAAGTCCCATATCATTTATAAAAATACAGCAACAGAAAAGAGGATCTTACTCGAATTAGAAGATAGGAGATAGGAAAACCTTCATCTGTGGAATGTCCATGAGTCCCAGTTGCCCTGAATAGTCCTTGCTAACACTTGTTGTCCCGATATATTTTTAATAGTCTTAATTCACTTCAAACATGTCCTCACTCAGATGATAAGTGCAATTTATCAGAAAGTTATATCTTAGCTAATGCTTTTGAGAAAAATGGAGTAAAGCAAAATGAAAAAGTCAGAAAAGGGGATTCCAAACAGAGAGTATATCATGGGCAAATTATGAAGGTAAGAAAGTATGACATGAGGCTGGGCATGGTGGCTCATGCCTGAAATCCCAACACTTTGAGAGGCCAAGGCAGGCAGATCACCTGAGGTCAGGAGTTCAAGACCAGCCTGGTCAACATGGTGAAACCCCGTCTCTACTAAAAATACAAAAATTAGCCAGGCATGGTGGCACATGCCTGTAATCCCAGCTACTCTAGAGGCTGAGGCAGGAGAATGGCTTAAGCCCAGGAGGCGGAGGTTGCAGTGAGTTGAGATTGCACCACTGCACTCCAGCCTGAGTGACAGAGCAAGGCTCTGCCTCAAA
>NW_016107337.1:4200269-4219518 GCF_001604975.1 Cebus imitator
ATAAAATGGAACTTGAGCCTAATCCTTTAAGTAATAAGGAATAACTGAAGACTGAAGTAGTCAGATGGAGAGAAGAAACATGACCCAACAGGCAATTGGAAAAAACATACTGTTGGACAAATGGTGGAGGAGTGAAATAATTACTTTGAAACACACAATGCTGAATAACCATTAAAACACAAGATTTAGAATCAGATCTATCCAAGTTTAAGTGACACTCTGATTTAAATCCTGACATTGCCATTTGCAGTGCCATTGCAGCTTTGTTGCAAGCATAGAGACTAGATTCAGACTGCTGGATCTGATGCCTAGTTCAGATACTAACTCTCTATAACTTTGGGAAGCTATTTAACCTCACTACACCTCAGCTTTATTACCTATGTGATAAAGACAATAATTCTCCTTACTTCACAGAGTTTTAATTAAGGTTAAATATGTTAATATAGATAGTTTCCTTAGAACAGTGCTTGAAACATGGTAAGCACCTTCTGCTCACATATGTCTTGCTTGAGATTTATTTAAAATGAAATTGATATTTCTAGGAAATTTTCATAATTATTATGAATTAAAGGTTGGCTGACATAACATTTGTAGAAAATTTAAGTCATTGCTTGGTACTGAAAAGAAAAGGAAAAAGAAAAGTTAGTGACTTCCAATTCCCCCAAAAAAGCTCTACTCTGTCCATAACAAAAGAATGGAGTAGCAGATACTCCTTTAAATGTCACAAGCTTTTTTTTTATTTTATTAGTTCAAAATAAATGGTCTTAAAAAATGTCAAGAGGAGATCTTTATTGGAATGATATCATCACAATTACATTAAAGACAGATGTCTCCAGCTGTTAACAATAGCAGTAACAGCAGCAATAGTAGATGACAGAATGTCCTTACTCTATGTTTTAGTTTCATTATTAGTGCATTATGACTGTATGAATTAAAGAAAGAGGAGAGAAACACAAAGGTCGGCTTTTCAGTCAATAGGGACCGGTTTATTTTAAATAAACCCGAGAGGGGCGGCTGGCCAAGTTATGTCAGAGCCACACTATCTTCCAGACTAAGAGTTTTTTAGGATTCAAGGTGGGAGAGTTTATCAGAGGCTTGGACTGCTTCTGTGTCTCTTTGTTGTGCTTATCTGGGAGGGAGAGCTGTGTGTCTGTTCCCATACATCCTTTTGCAGCTGCAGGCACATTCCCTGAGTCTGCTTTTAGCTTCCCTATCTCAGTGCACCTGAAGGGAAAGGAATGTGCTTATTAAGATCCACTGTTTTACTGGGGCCCATTATATGAGAGTGAAGTTTGGCAGTTACCCAAGAGACTTTCCTCCCCAACTCCTCCTGTGCCCGACCTGTCTTATCCGTGTTTTACTGTCTGTTCCTTCTGTCTGCTTGCAGTTAGAAGTGACTTCCTTGAAATTCATGAGGCAAGAAAGGGAGCTGGAACTTAAAATGGTGGTGTTTGTCCATGATGACAGTGCTCCTGCTCTATCAATGACTTTTTTAGATTTGTTTTAAATTTTACAAATTCTTTAATACTGGGTTATTTTATTCAGTTCATCCCCTATCCCTTAGAGCAATTTAAATTACAAAAGTATACACTTTCAAATTTAAAGTATTAGCTGGAAAAATTATAAATTAAATGCACATGTACATGTATAATAGACATTAGTGGTACTCCACACCTAGGGGGTATCCAAGGGGTTCTCTAGAGCAGCTCTACCTTAATCTATAGCTGTCGCAGACAGTTCTTCACATACTGCAGACATCCCTGCTCTAGATCCTAGGGCATTTTACTCAAGACACAGTCTGTAAGTGTAGCAGATAAATATCAGAAGCAGCTTCAATCAGTCAGAGATGGGTCTCAGTGGGTGGATACATTCCCCAGACTCATATTCTTTAGTGGGACCATTCTGGGATTCCTTCTACATAGTTTCCCAAAGGATCTACAGCAGGACTGAGCCCAGACGCCTAGAATAATAACCAGCTCAATAACCCATTTTGCCCAATAATCCATTTTAATTAGGTTTTCATCCATCCTTTCTCATTCTCCCTACTCCTTCACTCCAGCATTCTGGGATCAACCACCAAACCATCTATTCCTAATATAAATCTAAGGGTTTGCTTTTGGGAGAATCCAAATTATGACAAGGATCTGATCACATTAAAATTTTAATCTGATCACCTTTGTAATACATTCAAAAGCATTTTAAATAAATTGAGTGAGTAATCACATCAGTTGGCCTCTCTACCTGTCAATAACACTAATCTGTTTTCAGATTCATGACTTCCTTTACTTAGAACCACAACCATGCTGCTAATATAAAGAAAATTACATGCATCTTTACTATCTTTAGCATCTTTTTTCATCATTAGAGAATTTTTTATAACATCTATTCAAATGTTCTATTGCTGAAAATAATATTATTTTGTAGTAATTTTCAAGTTTCAAAGGAAATGTATCTCAACAAAAAATTTATTTTAATGTTGGAAATATTGTCTTTTATTTTCATGGCTCTTACTCCCAATCAACACAGCTCACACAACATATTGCTCAAGATTTAGTCAAAAAAAACAGGTATTTCTTGAAAAATATTGTTCACTTTCTTTTTCTGTCAGACTGTTGACACAGTACTGAATTGTTTATAAAATGAATGCTGCATCTTCCTTTCAGCTGACAGGTCTCTGTAGTTTTCTGTTTATTAGTTTTGTTTGTTGTGATTTAAAATGCAGGATCTATTTTTCCCCAGTGTTGTTGTCTTTATTTTTTTTCTTTAGTGAGCTAGAAGAAGATACACAGAACGTTCACATTTACAAGTGTCTACTGAGGTGTCCTTCAAACCCACTTTGAATTTCCATTAAGCTCTCTCTGTACTCCTCAAATCTTAGAAATGTAAAATAATGTAATGTACAACTTAAGCCTTTTTTAGCTCTTTGTGTTAAAGTTATAAAATATAGAAATTTATTTCCAGGGTCAGAAAAGTCATGTCATTGAAATTTCTTTAAACTGTTGGCATTAAGACAAGAACAAGATTAATGGTCTATCAAAGCAATTATTTTTAAAAGGGATACCTATTGTCATTCATCTTTCCACCCATCCATCCATTCATCAAACTTGTATTAAGTATCCATTAAGCCAGGCACTGAGCTAGGTGCCAGAAATAGCAGAAATAAACATCTCAGCCCTTGCTTTGAATAACCTCAATCCAGTTGGATAAATAAACATGTAAAAAATGGTTGACTTCTAATGTGACACATGTTTTATAGAGGTGTTTTCTAGAGATGAATGGAATGTGGAACCATGGAGACCCTAATTCTCTCCAGAAAAATTCATTGAGGAAGTCACATTTGAGGTGAGACTTGAAGGACAGGTTATACAGATGGGAAGGGAAGGTGGGCATTTCAGGCACTGGCAAAGGCAACAATAAATACTTTACTTTTAAAAAATTTTTATAAATAAACCTGCTTTGTGACATGGTAAACCTTAATACTTCCAGGATATTGAGGCAAACTTGGAAAGTAAAATAAATGAGCAAAGCTGAAGTCCTGTCCCTCATATCTGGTTGGTTTGGGGACCAGGAGTGGAGGAGTCCCTGCCCACATGCCTTCAGGAAGACTCTCACCTATGGGTTTTGCTCTGTACTTGTGTCAATCAAGGTAATTGTATTGAGGGCTCAAAGTGCACGTGCTCCTACATAGTGAGGGCTCATATTTTAAAATCTTGTATAGAAAATAGATTTGGGCAAGATAGACAGAGATAGAAGGTATTCGTGTTTTGTGGTGGTAGCTGAATAATTGTGGATAAGGGTTTCCAAAAAAGAAAGATATGGAATGAGAATAAAACTACTGAGCTTAAGAAGATCTAGCAATAGAAATGATTTAGACAAAGTAGAGAAAGAACCAAAGTTGATTCAAAAACAGATATTTCTAAAGAAAATATCAAATGTGACAAACACCAAAGTGATAAAGTAAGAAAACTATAAGATTTCCAATTTGTAAATTAATACAATATTTTATTTATGGCCATAGATAAATCATGTAAAAATATTCATGCTTCTCAGATGAAAGCTGAAAATTCTAAAAGTCAGTAACATTAACCATGAAGTATTTCCAGTGCCAGTGTGGACATGATAATATGTCATAATAAAGTTAGAGCTCCTATAAATTGCGATGATAACCTAGCATGTTTTAAATAGTGCAATTGAAATTCAGAGGATGAATTGGCCACAGTTCCATAACTACACATTTCACTTTTTCTAAACAGAACACATTTAGTTTGTGTTTCTATTTTTTTTTAATTTTATATATGTAGTCTGAGAGTTGTCTGCAAGCACTTAGTGATATAGGACTTAAGACTTCAAAGTAGCAAGGATGTCCTACTCTCAAAGCTAATAATCATCTAGCATCCCATTAACTAGAATTAATTTTGTCTGAACAAGGCAGCATATATATATGGTGAATAACAAGGCCCTTTGCCTAGGTTTTGTCTGTGTGGGCATATATATATATATACACACACACACACACACACACACACACACACACAAATATATATACACACAAATATATGTACATTAAAATAATATATTTTAGAATATATTATAGATTATAGATATATGCTAAAAGATTATTATGTAAACTTCTAGCTATCTTTATGTTTCAGAATATTACATTAAGTGGTCCCTTTAAAAAGACCATATAAATAAGAAATATATTTGTTTACCCACAGGACAGGAACAAAGAACCTCAGAATATCTGACTGAATTAATGATTTCTGTTAATAAAACATTTTACCATACATAGGAATTATAAAAATCGAGAATGTTTCCTCAAAGAAAAGTCTTATCCCCAGGAGAGTAAAAAAAAATTCAGAGGCAGGTGAATCAATTGAGGTCAGGGGTTGGAGACCAGTCTGGCCAACATGGTAAAACCCCATCTCTACTAAAAATACAACAATTAGCCAGGCGTGGTGACACATGCCTGTAATCCCAGCTACTTGGGAGGCTGAGGCAGGAAAATCACTTGAACCCAGGAGGCAGAGGTTGCAGTAAGCCAAGACTCTGCCACTGCACTCCAGCCTGGGGGACAGAACAAGGCTCAATCTCAAAAAAATAAATAAATAAATAAATAATAAATAAATAAGACATACATGCTACATGCAACAACTATTTTTAATTATGTTTATTTAAAAACATATTAAAATCAGTATAGCTTTGTATTTCATTGTCCATGACTTAAGAGGCTTCAATAAACATTTGATATTAATAATGATGACCTTATTAACAATATAAATCAAATACTCCACGTTACTTTGATCACACAATTATTTCTCTATCAATATTTTGTTATTATCTAAGAAAAATACTAATTACTGTTCCTTAAGCTCTTGGCATGAGATATATGCTATGCTTAATTTCAGTCCTATGTTAACTCAATTGGTAATTTCAACAGATGTACTCTCAAGGTAACCTTGGTAAAGTATTCAGTTAAAGGGAGTATAGCTAGTAAGCTGTATAGCTGGTTCTAAATTGAGGCTTTTTTAAGGCCAAAGTTTGTGGTCTTAATCACTATGCTGAAATGAGCAAGCTCAAAAGATTGTTAAACCAACACATTTATGTGTTTACAAAAAATGCATACTCTCACTTTGAATACATGATAGTGAGAGGGAAACATATTTGCCCTTTATTGTCCCTGCCTGCCTCAACCACTCTTGATGGATTTTGAAATAAAAATTATTTCAGGCCAGGTGGAATGGCTCATGCCTATAATCCCTCCCTTTTGGAGGCCAATGCATGTGGATCACCTGACGTCAGGAGTTCTAAACCAGTCTGATCGACATGATGAAACCCAGTCTCTACTAAAAATATAAAATATTAGCCAGGAGTGGTGGTGGGTGCCTGTAATTCCAGCAGGAGGCTGAGGCAGGAGAATCTCTTAAACCCA
Source organism: Cebus imitator (assembly GCF_001604975.1). Classification (NCBI taxonomy): domain Eukaryota; kingdom Metazoa; phylum Chordata; class Mammalia; order Primates; family Cebidae; genus Cebus; species Cebus imitator. The sequence continues at coordinate 4,206,202 of NW_016107337.1, forward strand.
GGAAGCGGAGGTTGCAGTGAGCCAAGATCGTACCACTGCACCCCAGTCTGGGTGACAGAGTGAGACTCTGTCTTAATAAATAAATTAATTCATATCAGAGAAAAGAATAAATTTCAGCAAATGTTTGAAAGATGACGATATATGAGGGCAGATTTCAGATGAAACAGTAGGAATACGACAAAAACAAAGGCCACAATATGTCATAAAAATATTGCTGAGTACTTTGAAAATATTCACTTGAAAATTGTGCAAAGAAGATTTGGACTCAAAGTCAACTGGTGGAACAAAGGGCCAAAGTGAAAAATAAGACTGAAAACAAGAAGATTCATTAAAAATGTTTATATGCAATAAATTTACCAGTTAGTAACTTAATTTCTTCTCCAGAACCAAAGCACAAACAGGCAGACATTTCCTCAGGTATGACACTTGATAGCATGCTCTAAGGTAATAAAATAATATGTTTGAAGATAGCCAAAGTAGACTCTAAAGTAAGCACTCTCCAAATATTCATATTCTTTTATTTGTGTGGCCCACAGTTTACCAGACAACTCTCTACTCCTTCACACCTATCAGTAAATATGCCCCATTCTGTCCCATATCTTGCTCCAAGTTGTCAGTCACTAAGTTCTCAATCGGTCAGAGAAACAGATCTACTTAAAAAGAGTCAAAGGAAATCATACCTTCATACTAGCTAAATATGCCCCCATTCCATCCCATACCTTGCTCCAAGTTCTCAATCTCTGAGTCCTCAATCGCTTAAGGAAACAGATCTACTTAAAAAGAGTCAAAGGAAATCATACTTTCATAATAGCTGTCTTAAATATGTAAAGATAACTAAGAATCACTGTATATAATATTAGAAGCAACAAAGTTAAAATTTTAAGAAAACATAGTAAAAGTGATCAGTGGGAAAAAAAAGATGACTCCAAGAACAGAAAAAAGCCTTTAAAAATCTTTTGTTATATAATCAGTGATTTTAAGAATTTATCATAAAACAGTAAAACAATAACAGAATGATATTTCTTTAAACATAAACAGGAAAATGCTCTTAGAAAAAAAAATCTCCAAAAAAAGAATAAAATTGAATTACAAAATATAGTAAATTTCCTAAAATATAAAAAAATGCAGAAAGAAAAAATCTGAAATAGAGAACAAATAAAACTGAAGAATATTCTAAGAAATCCAACATGTGAGAGCAGAAGGGAACAAAGACAAATGAAAGGGAAGTTAATGCATCAGGCAGAATTCTAGATTTGACCCCAAGACTGTGAATATGATGAGATATGATGAGACTTCACTCCCAGGGCTATATTACCTTACTTGGCAACAGGGATTTTGTAGATGTAATCAGTTAATTTCAAGTTAATTCAAAAGGATATGTCTAGATGTGCTCAACCTAATGGTACAAGGCTTTTAAAAGCGAATAATCTTCTCTGGCTAATAGCTAAAAAGGAATTGAGAGATTTTAAGCATTAAGGGGATTCAACCTGTCATCTCTGGCTTTTAAGATAGAATGTGGCTGTGTGCCAAGGAACACAGGTAGCTTTCAGAACCTGAGAGTAGCACCTGGATGATAGCCATCGAAGAAACAGGGACCTCAGTTCTGCAGTCACAAGGAACTGAATTCCGCCAACAACCTGAAAGAGCAAGGAAACAGATTCTCCCCTACAGCCCCCAGAAAGGCATAGCCCTACTAACTAAATTGGGTGAGGCCCTAATTGTAGAACCCAGTGGAACCCACCTGAACTTCTGACTTAAAGAACTGTAAGGTTATCAAGTCATTAGATATTTGGTAATTTGTTACATAGCAACAGAAAACTAACAGAAGGGAAATGTTGATGGATGATGATGATGGTAGTAGAGAATTCCACAGATCTCAGCAGGTCATGAATTTTCAAATCAAAATGGCTCCAGGTGAGAATAAAAGCTAATTACAGAAAAATTAAGACTGAACTGATATCAGAGGCTGTAGACCACCAGTGATTAAGTGTCCAGTTTTTGAATCCAGACATTATAATTTGAATCCCGACACGGCCACTTAGTAGCTTTGTGATCTTGGGTATGTTACTTAACCTGTCAGTGCCCACAGTTCTTTTCTGTAGAATGAGTATAACACTACTACTGCATAGGGCTGTTGTAAGAATTCAGTGATTACATACATATAGATATAATGTAGGTACAGATATAAATATAGCTTTGGTGCTAATTGTTTCTGGCACAAGTTAATCACTTAATATGTTTAAGCTCTTATTTTCAGATATTTCATCAACAACACTAGATACTCAAAGGTAATGAAATAATGCCTTCAAGTTTCTCAGAGGAAAACATATTTCAAAATTAGAATTTCAAATACTGTAAAACTATTAAGCAGATTTAAAACCAAGACATTTTCAGATATGTTTATATAATATACATGCTATAGGAAATTTTTTTGAGTCTATATCACTGTAATAAGGAAAGGAAAGATGACTTTAGATCCAGGCAGTGAAACAAAATTGGGTGGTAATAAAAGAAAATATCTGAATAATTGTTTCTCTCTAAAAATAATTACCTGTTTATATTATAGCAAGGAGGCAATATTAGGTATAACAATGTATACTATATTTGTTGTTTAGAAGTTTTCATTTCAATCTATATCCAACCCATGGTAAACTTAGTAATGGTTTTAGGATACAATATCAAAATTACCAGCTTGGTAACGTGAAGGTAAAGTGGGAAGTAGAGGCAAAAAAAAAAAAAGTCAGGAATGCAAATGGAATAATAAATGTACTATTTAAAGTTTAAAATGCAACCAACAGAAGAAAATAATTACAATAAATGTAAAATAAGGGCCGACTGCCGTGGCTTATGCCTGTAATCTCAGCACTTTGGAAGGCCAAGGCAGGCTGACCACTGAAGGTCAAGAGCTCAAGATCAGCCTGCCCAACATGGTGAAACCCCATCTCTATTAAAAATACAAAAATTAGCCAGGCGTGGTGGCACATGCCTGTAATCCCAGCTACTTGGGAGGCTGAGGCAGGAAAATCACTTGAACCCAGGAGGCAGAGGTTGCAGTAAGCCAAGACTCTGCCACTNTAGCCGGTGTGGTGGCATACACTTGTATAGTCCCAAATACCCAGGAGGCTGAGGCAGGAGAATCACCTAAGCCCCAGAGGTAGAGGCTGCAGTGAGCCGAGATCATGCTATTGCAATCCAGCCTGGGCAAAAAGAGCAAAACTCCATCTCTCAATCAATCAATCAATCCAAACAATAGGAGGAGCACAAGAGATGTAAATGAACTATTCCCAAACACTCCTATTTTTCTCCTGATGCTTTTGGTAACTGCTATACTGCCTGAGCTCGCCCCTCCATTACTACATTAGAGCTCACTCAGCCTCTTTTCAAAAAGGACATTACTCTGAATTCCTCCTTCTCCCTTCTGCACAATCATTCTTCTTTCTTGCTTGGATCCTTCCCTTTCTTGGACATACACCCATAAGTTCTGACACCCTAACAAAACAAATGAAAACAAAAAACCTTCCTGACCACACTTACTACTTCAGTTGACTACACCCCATTTTTCCAGTCCCCTTAGAGCAAAACTCCTCAAAACTGACTAGATTTATTGTTTCAGACTACTCTCCCTGCACTCTCTCAACCACACTCCAATCTAGCTTTTCCCCAACCTCTATATTTATACTCTCAGAATAATGCCTGGAAAATGGCAGACATGATAAAAGTGACATTTTATAGTAAGCAATTCAAAGATAATTTTAAAATTGGTAAAACAAAAAATAGGAATGTAAACATATTAATTACTTGAGAATATGAGAAGCAGAGCAATAATCAAAAAGATTTCCCTGAACACTGCGTCAAGGTTTAGGAAAGAAGAGGCTAGTAATTTTTATTTTTCACCACAAGCACTTCTGATCTCGTTGACTGGTTAATATGTGTACATATGATTTGAGAACATAATTTTAATTTATAAAAACATTCACTTTCTGCTGTTTCTTAGCTACAGAAGTTTCAGGTTCCCACACAGGACACTTAGAGATATATTTTTAAAAAGTCATTGGTCTTTATGATACCTAAAAGCATAAACTTCTATTAGAGTTGGATACTTTTACTCAGGAAAATGCTATTCCTAATTATTTGAGGACCTAAAATGACAGACCAACACAAAATGACAACAGCGGGCTAATACAAAATGACAGCCTCAGGATTTTAATCTCATGCTGTTCCCATGGACATTTATAATCAGTACATTATTAAAATCATTATCTTTTATAATGCAAAAATGTAACTGTGTAATAACGATAACAACAACATTAGCCAATCGATAACGTGGATAGGACCTGGATCAGAAAATGTTCTGAACTGACTGGGCACGGTGGCTCATGCCTCTAATCCCAGCACTTTGGGAGGCCAAGGTAGCCAGATTACCTGAGGTCAGGTGTTCAAGACCAGCCTGGCCAACATAGCAAAATCCCCTCTCTACAAAAAATACAAAAAAATTAGCTGGGCGAGGTGGCGCACACCTGTTATCCCAGCTACTCCAGAGGCTGAGGTAGGAGGCAGGAGAATGGCTTGAACCTGGGAGGCGGAGGTTGCAGTGAGCCGAGATCGCACCACTGCACTCCAGCCTGGGCAAGAAAGTGAGACTGTCTTAAAAAAAAAAAAAAAAAAAAAAAAAAAAAAAAAAAAAAGAAAAGAAAAGAAAAGAAAAAGAAACTGTTCTGAACAAGATATTGCACAGGCTATGAGAAGGAGAGCAAGTGGCAACCCCATAGTGCCCTTCTTGGTCAGCTAAAGTGCAGAAAAAGATTGCATAACTCACTCTCGTAACCCAGGAATGGAGAGAGTCCCATTTTGCCTGAATCAAATGCACTCATACACACACACACACACACACACACACACGCACGCACACACACACACACACATTCCTCCTGTAAAATTCTGACATGGGAAGATATCATGTCTTTTCAAGATGAGTAATAATCCAAAAGGATTCAGCACAGGATATATGCAAAGAATTACTAGTACATAGAAGAAAAGAAACAGGACTTTTTTTTTTTTTTTTTTTTTTCCTTGAGACGGAGTCTTGCTTCATCGCTAGGCTGGAGTGCAGTGGCTCAATCTTGGCTAGCTGCAACCTCCGCTTTCCAGGTTCAAGTGAGTCTCCTGCCTCAGCTTCCTGAGTAGCTGGGACTATGGGTGCATGCCACCACACCCAACTAATTTTTGCATTTTTAGTAGAGATGGGGTTTCACCATGTTGGCCACGATGGTCTCAATCTCTTGATCTCATGATCTGTCCACCTCAATCTCCCAAAGTGCTGGGATTACAGGCATGAGCCACTGTGCCAGGCCTAGGACATTTTTTAAATTAAGAAAGTTTTCCTGTGGATAAGTTAAAAATTTAGGCAAAGGATTTCCCCAGTCACTCAGACAAATTTATACGTGCCAGTATTTAAAAGAGCTCATATGGTAGTTCTATTTTTAATGTTTTTAAGCAGCTTCATACTGTTTTTCACAATGACTATCCTAATTTACATGTCTACCAACAATGTATGATAGTTTCTTTTTCTCTATGCCCTCATCAACATTTGTTATCTCGTGTTTTTGATAATAGCCATTCTAACAGGCATAAGGTGATATATCACTGTGATTTTGATTTGTATATCCCTGATAATTAGTGAAGCTGAGAACTTTTTCATAATCTGTTGGTCATTTTTATGTTTTCTTTTAAAAAAAAAAAGTCTATTCATGTCCTTTGTCCATTTTTCAATAAGATTATTTAGGGGGAGGGGTTGGTCATGTTTCTTACATATTTGGAATATTAAACAGATTATCAGATATATGGTTTGCAAATATTTTCTCCCAATGTGTAGGCTACCTTTTTATTTTGTCGATTCTTCCTTTACTATGCAGAAGCTTTTCGGTTTGATGCAGGCCTGCTTGTTTATTTTTGCTTTTGTAGCCTGAGCTTTTGGTGTGATATCAAAAAATCATTGCCAACTGCTTTGGTTTAAATGATTCCTTCCAAAATGTATATAAACACTGTAACTTAAACTACCAGCATTTTGATCATAACAATTTAAGAGATCTCTAGGAAGTTACAGATTTTTCCTTACATTCTTGTCTTCTGGGCCCTCTAAACTGTTCCAGCCTCTGTAGGTTACCCAGTTCCAAAGCTGCGTCCACATTTTCAGGTATTTTTATAGCAATGCCCCACTCTTGGTACTAATTTTCTATATTAATTCATTTTCATATTGCTATAAAGAAATGCCTGAGACTGGGTAATTTATAAAGACAAGAAGTTTAATTGGCTCACAGTTCCACAGGCTGTACAGGAAGCAAGGCTTGGGAGGCCTCAGGAAACCCCTACTCATGGCAGAAGGAAAAACTTGAGTAGGCATCTTGACAGAGCTGAAGAAGGAGGAAGAGGGAGAGAGGGAAGATGCTACACACTCTTAAATAACAGGATTTTGTGAGAACTCTATCACAAGAACAGCACCAAAGAGATGGTTCTAAACCACCCATGAAGGATTCACTACCATAATCCAATCACCTCCCACCAGGCCCCACTTCCGACATTGGGGATTACAATTAGACATGAGATTTGTAACCAGACACAGATCCAAACCACATTGCCCTCAAAATAGAATTATAGTCCCTTATAATACTATAATCTTAATAGTCCTATAGTCCTTTACAAAAAGTTTGAGGGAGCAAGTTCATCCCATTTGTCATTCTGTCCTCTGCTGTGTGAGGACGCAGCATGGAGGCGTTTACTAGAGACCAATTCTGCCAGAACCTTGATCGTAGAGTTCCCAGCCTTTAGAACAGTGAGAAATAAATTTATATTATTTGTAAATTAATTATTCTATGGTATTTCATTATAGCAGCAGGAATGGACTGAGTACCTAAATTACTTCCAAGAAGGAGGGGTGCTTCTATAACGAATACCTAAAAATGTGTAAGTGGCTTTAGACCTGAGTAATGGGGTGGGATAGTAAAGGGTTATTCTGGCAAGGGCTCAGAAGAAGAGATTGAGGCTATAGAAAGGGCCCAGTCTTCTTAGAGATTACTTAAGCAGCCATGATTATAATGTTGGCAGAAATATAAACAGTAAAGGCCACTCTGATTTCACTTACGTGAAAATGAGGAATATGGTATTGGAGACTGGAGGAAAAGCCATCCTTATTATAAAGTGGCAGAGAACGTAGCTGGATATTGTCCATGTCCCAGCTCTGTAGAAGGCAGAGCTTGTGAGCAACTACCTAGGATATTTGGCAGAAGAAATATCTAAGCAAAATTGTGAGGGTGTGCCATTGCTTCTCTTGGCTTCTTATAACAAAATGCAAGAAGAGAGAAATGAATCCACGACAAAATTTCTAGTCAAAAGATGAGCAGAGCTTAGAGATTGGAAATTTTTCAGCCTATCCAGTCCATAATGAACGAAAAGACATGTTCAGGAGAGAACACCAAGGGTGTGCCGAGTGAACGTTTAATACGGAGATTAGTATGGACAGAAGGAAGCCAGATGCTTTTCAGTAAGACAATAGAAGAACGACCCAAAAATCATTTTGGAGATTATCGAGGCTTCCATCACCATCACTGGCTGAGAATGTCAAGATCTGAGAGGAAGAGCTATATCCCCAAAAAAGGGGCCTTGGACACCAGGAAGACCTCAGCACTTGTTGTCCTACATTGCCTCAAGTCACTGCTCTTTGAATTCTGGCACAGACTACTCAGCTGTCTTACATGTGGCTCCAGCAGGCCCAGATGAAGCTTCAGTCACCCTTCCAGAGGTCACAAGCAGTAAATCTTGGCAGTGTCCATGTGATGCTAACTCTGCAGACACACAAGCTGTTCAGGCAAGGCTACTTGCACCTAAATTTCTAAGGATGCATCAGAAAGCCTCAAGATCCACAGAGAGAACTGCCACAAGGGTGAAGCCACCACAGAGAGCCCTCACTAGAGCAATATCTAGTATAGCCATGGAGCAGGACTACCCCTGCAACCTCAGAACCACAGAGTTACCAGCATGCCACCCTTGGAGAGCTGCAGGCACAGAATCCAATCCCTGAGAACTGCCACATGGGCTGCACCCAGCAAAGCCATGGAGGTGGGGCTGCCTGAAGCCTTGGTGGCCCAACCCACACTACCGTGTCTCTGGAAAGCAGGACATGGACTCAAAGATTACTTCTCAAACCTCAGGATTTAATATTGTTTGCCATTTTGGGTTTTAGACTGACTTACTATCTATTACCTCTTTTTTCTTTTGTACGATTCTCTTTTGAAATAGAAATGTCTGTCTTGTGCCTGTCCCACCATTGCATTTTGAATGTATATAACTTATTTGATTTCATAGATTTATAGTAGAAGAGCAATTTCCTCAGAATGAAACATATCTTCGGGATTTATGTATATCTGACTTAGATGATATTTAGAAGAAACTATAGATTCTAGACTTTTAAACTGGAGCTAAGAAAAAAGAAGTTAAAAATTTTGGGGTATGGGGATAGAATGAATGTATTTTGTATGTGAGAAGGACATAATTTTTGAGAGACCAAGGGTGGAATACTATGGTTTGCATGTATGTGCCTTTCCAAAATTCACAAGTTGGAACTTAGATCCCAAGGTGATGGTATTAAGAGGGAGGACCTTTGGCAGGTGATCAGGCCATCAGTACTCCATCTTGAATGATATTAGTGCCCTTATAAAAGAGGTTTCAAAAATTTACCCAGTCTTTCCATATCCTCCATGATGTGAAGATACAGAGTTCATTGCCTTTTGCTCTTCTCCCTTTTCCACCATGCAAGGGTTCCCCAAGTAGATTATATCAATGGGGCAGGCCCTCAGTAGACACCAAATCAGCTGGACTTCCCAGCCTCCAAAACTATGAGAAATCTAGATATCTTCTTACAGCAGCCAAACTGACAGACACTGAGACTGATATTAAGTTTTTCTCCTATGTTTTCTTCTACGTTTTCTTCTAGGAGTTTTACAGTTTCAGGTCTCATTTTTAGGTCTTTAATTCATTTTCAGTTAATTTTTGTGTATGGTATAAGATAAGGGCCCCAATGTATTCTTTTGCACGTGGATATCCAGTTTTCCCAACACCATTTAGTGAGGAAACTATTTTTTTCCATTGTGTCTTCTTGGTGGCCTTATTGAAATTAGGTAACCTTGCTTAGGTTGGCTTTTTATTCTGTTCTGTTGGTCTGTGTGTCTGTAGGTAACTATGAAAGGTGATGAGTAGGATAATTTGCTTGACTACAGTGTTAATTTCACTACGTATATGTATAGCAAGATTTCATGTCGTACACCTTAATATATACAATTGAAAAAGAGAGAGAAGAAAAAGAGTTCAAAGCAAAAGGGATTCAGTAAAAAATGTTAAGATAACAACGACAAAAAAGATAAAAGATGGCAGGAACTAAGAGTTAGCCTTGATACTAAAGTTAAAATTGACTGTGTGTAAAGTCTTATTTTTTTATTTTTTTCTCTATTCTTATCCTAGAAATAGAGAACTCACGGGAAGTTTCCTGCTCCCAAGACAGATTCTATAAGAAGTTTTCACTCCCTCATTCACTTGATATAAAAGACATGAGAAATAAAATCAGAGTCCTCATTTTGTAATCATGTCACAAAAGGGCTGAGCCAGCAATTTACACAAGCCAGTATTTTTCTTGTCTGCAAAACTGCTTATGAGAACATTTCCACCTTGTACAGACAGTCTTAGATGATATGATGTTCACCACTGGGTTATTTTAACCTTGACTCCAATTTGGGAGACAGGAATCATGAGGGGTTAGTTAAACTTCCAATGCCCATTCCCGCCAATTTTGCTGGTTCTGAATTTTATAAAAATAGTACTGTGTGTACTCCTAGTGCAAGTGGGACAATAAGCAGAAGCTAAAGAGACACAGCCCACGTATGACATTCCTGTCACTGGTTTTCTCTCACTTGTCTGCTGAAGAGCTCACTCTGAGAGGCCTGGGTCCCCAAGTTGTCCCAGAAAACAAGAGAAAAAGCAGAATGCCCTGCTTCTACCTCTAAAGAAAAAAAAAAAAAAACAGGAAATAATCATTCACCCATGTGCTTCACCCAGCTGCCTCACAGCTTTCCTTACTCAGACACTGCTGAACTTGATCAGTAACACTTGGGGATTTGAGTTTGTGGTATAGAGATTTGTAAATCCCAAAGGAAACCAACCATAAAATGCAGCAATCCTTTTCTATTTTTTCTATGGAAAAGGTATTAAAATTGAAACATTAATGGCAAAAGCAAAGAACTTCCAAATGCAAACACATTATCCTAAATATGTAAAGATTCTTATTTAAAATAAAACACCAGTTTTAAGAAACTTTGTGGAAATTACCTTCTCTTTATAGTAGTACTTCTGTCTCTCTCCCAAATCCTTAAAAGCAATCACATGGAAGTATTATTCTTCAAAGATTTTTGATATAATACTGATGGTCCTAATCCAGAATTTTAGTACTCCCAGAATGCCCCATGCTCATCTGCCATTATACTGCTATGGTCACCAAAAATGGGAAAAAGAATTATAAAATTAAGTGCAAAGTATATACATTTATTTGGATTGTTTAGTAATAGTAAAAAAAAAAAAGGCAGGAAAAATAAAATATAAAAAACATATGAATCAATGAAATGAATCCTACTAGACATAGTATGAACCCATACAATTATCAATAAGAACACCAGGCTTTTTTTCATTTACATTCTTTTTTGGTTGATACCAAGCAATAAAATAATAATCACAGCAAATTTTAATAAAAAGTGAGAAATAAAAATTATTTTCAAGATTCCAGTAGCAATATATCAATGAAGTTCAAAATGTAAAAGATAAGAATGGATGTCATAGATATTAGGCTAACATAATATATTGGAATATGCACATCAGGGGTAGATTATCTAGATCTTACTTCAAATTTATTCCACAAGCATCCTCTATAGACTAGTTTTAATGCATGTGTAATTTAGGTAATAGAAAAATAAAAATTAAAAATAACATTTGATGATATAATTTATATACACATGTTATTATATTTTTTATATGTATATTTCTGATATTTATATATACTAAGAAAAAAACCTTAGTTCTATCTACACAAGTATAGGCAACTGATAGCTTCATGAGGGGCAGAGGAGTATTACACAGATTAGCCAATCCTCAAGCCCAACAGCTGCTTATTTTGTTGTGATTCTGAAAAGTGGAATAAAAATCTATGAATTAATATACCCTATGAGGAAGAAAAATATCCAATAACCACAGACAAGAAATGCTAATTTTTCTCCCCTGAGCATAAAACCAGTGCAAAAATATATGGCCTGTTTGATATTTAAATATCATTTTAAATGTTTCTTTGAATCTGAAATTTATGTTCAAAACTAATACAACAATGTTAAATTAAGTAGTAAAATATAGCTTAAATTTTACAATTCAAAAAATAGTGTCCCCAAAATAAAATTCTGACATACTTTAGTACATGGAAACTTTGGGCATAGTATTTTCTTAAGGGAAAAAATAAAACACAAACTGATTGGGAGTTTAAAGTTTAAAAGGCTCTTCATTGGGTCAACTATTTGTTTGATGTTAAATAAACTGCCAATAAAATATAGCATATTAATAACAGGATAGAAGCTAAATTATTTTCTTTTCTTTCCCTAAAAAGAAATATTAGGGTTTCTATATTTATGACATACAGATCTGTGTTCCATATGTTTAAATATTAAGCACATATACCAATGTAATTTCTAGGCCATAATATGAAGTAGAACTAATTTGCATATATTTCTAGGTTTTCCATATACCCTCCCTTTTTCTTTGGAAAATTCATTCCAGAAATAACTTTAAGTACCAGTATGAAATCAATATGTTAATTCTTCAAAAGAAATGCCCATATTTTGTCATCTCTATTCAGGGGATAAAAATATACTGAACTGAGCAATCATGGTAGAATGCAAAGAGCAGGGCTTCAAGTTCGATTTTTTTTTTTTTTTTAAGTCTTACTATCTATGCAGACTTAAGCAAGATGTGTGAATCCTCTGAACCATAATGTCGTAGTATGTTCCAGGGATCATAATGCCATGCTTTTAGAATTACAGGAAAGATTAACTAGGAACAAAAGCACTTAACACAGAGGCCAGCACATACTAAGTGACAGCTGCCAATGAAATGTAGTGACAGAGTCTTTTGAGATTAATGGTTCTGATGGTTAATGTTATCTGTCAATTTGACTGGACCATGTGATACCCAGATAAACATTATTTCATGGCGTGTCCATGAGGATATCTCGAGAAGGTATTTGTTGAATTGGTGGCCTCAGTAAAACCAAAAGCCTTCCCCAATATTGGTAGGTATCATCTATTAAGGAACTGAATAAAACAAAAGACAGCTGAAGGAGAAGTTTGCCTCTTATTTTCTGCCATATTGCATGAACTGAACATCTCCCATTCTTTTGTGCCCTCAGCCTGCCCTATATTTTACCACAGGCTTCCCTGGTTCTCAGGCCTCCTGACTGAAACTGAATTACACCATCAGCTCTCCTGGGTCTCCAGCTTGCAGACAACAGAATATGGGACTTAGCTTCCATAATCACAGAAGTCAATTTCCCATAATAAATCTGTCTGCCCTCCGCCCTGTGTGTTTGTGTGTGTGTGTGTGTGTGTGTGTGCTGGGGGGTTGGAAGGGGTGTGTGTGTGTGTGTGTGTGTGTGTGTGTGTGTGTGTGTGTGTTTCAGGTGTGTCTGATCCCAATGCCTAAGCTTTTAACCACTATAAATGTATTAAAAGGAACCATTACTGCAGAAAATCAATAGCAGATAAAGAATTGTAGTGAGGAGATGGATAAGTGGGGAGGTGATGTTTCCCAACCTTGAGCTCAAACCAGTTAGATAGTTGCTAATTGGGAAGTTAATCCACTTATATTAAATGTATATAATATAGATGAATATAACAGCTTTGTCAAAAGAGCAAAACTGGGTTTTAAATACCTTTAACAATAATTACTGTGAGTGTAGTTACTTCCCAAATGCATCTTTCTTTCCATTTGGTTGCTTGGTAATCCCATACTGCCCCAGTTGCTGTATTTTCCAAACCACAGATACACATATCTGAATCTCCAGGAGGCTTCATGAAGTGCCTTCTAATTGACCACATAATTGGAAGTAAATCACTCCTCAGCAAATGCAAAAGAACGGAAATCATAACAAACAGTCTCTCAGACCACAGTGCAATCAAGTTAGAACTCAGAATTCAAAAACTAACTCAGAACCGCACAGCTTCATGGAAACTGAACAACTTG
>NW_016107337.1:4222523-4253660 GCF_001604975.1 Cebus imitator
AAGGCAGCAAATCACACTGCCATGTGTGTACCTATGCAACAATCTTGCATGTTCTTCACATGTACCCCAAAACCTAAAATGCAATAAAATAAAAATAATAATAATAAAATGGCTTAAAAATATTAAAAAAATAGATAAATGATGAGAAAAACCCCTGCCCCAACACACACAGGCATGCTCGTGCTAGCACTCTCTCTATCTCTCTCAGACACACACACACACACACACACACACACACACAGACACACACACACACAGCCCTCTAGCACCTTGGGGAAGAGGAAGAACAGAATGCCCAGCACATATGAAGTAATCTATCTCCTCTCCAACTTTAATCCCTTTATTGCTTTTGGATGGATGAGGATGTTCAAGCAAACAAGTGGCCAACACTAGTTTGAGACTATTTCCTTTGTAAGTCATGTCTCAGTATTCTCTCTCACTTTCTCATGCATAGGAGTAAACAGAATCTGTCTTCTTGGGAATTTTGCCTAAATTCAAGATCACAAGAGTTCCATGTTCACATTTCTTGATCCCAAATCTGGCACATATACACCATGGAATACTATGTAGCCATTAAAAAGGATGAGTTCATGTCCTTTGTAGGAACATGGTTGAAGCTAGAAACCATCATTTTCAGCAAACTAAAACAGGAACAGAAAACCAAACACCGCATGTTCTCACTCATAAGTGAGAGTTGAACAATGAGAACACATGGAAACAGGGAGGGGAGCATCATGCACCAGAGCCTATTGGGGTGTGGGGAGCTAGAAGAGGGATAGCATTAGGAGAAATACTTAATGTAGATGATTGGTTGATGGGTACAGGAAACAACCATGGCACATATATACCTATGTAACAAACCTGCACATTCTGCACATGTATCCCAGAAATTAAAGTATAAAAATAAAAAAAAACAACATGAAATTGAATCTCGCCCAAAAAAAATAGAAAAGAAACGCAAAGTCAAGAACCCCATTCAAGACCTACTGAATCAAAAATTAAGAGTCCATTTATCTCTGTTTTAAGAAGCCCTCCAAGAGATTCTGATACAAGCTAAAGTTTGTCACTATTTTAGAGCATATGATAGATTTTTAATTGCTTTGTTCAAAATCCTTTATTCTTTCCCTATCAATATAAAATAAATTAATATTCCATTAAGAAAAACATTTCTTGATCCCTCCAACAAAATAGGAACTTTGAACTCTTTCATTCAACAATAAATCCATATTCCTGTTTCTACCTTCTTCATAGACTTTACTGATTTTACAACAGCAGATCTGTGATGAGGGTAATGACTTCCATTGTAAAGCTATGCAAATGAATTCTAAGTATGCTGTCAGATGATGAAAGGAAAAATGATGACAATTTTATTCTACTTGTTCTAGAGTAAACACTGGTAAACTAATTACATGATACACCTTCAATGAATATCTATGAATAGAAGAAGAGACTCTGATTACTAGGTTTGTCTTTATTTCTATTTGATAAATTACATTTAATTATACTATAATTAGGAAACACCTTTAGCATTAAAGAAAAATAAGCCATGTAATAAGGTATAATTTCTGAGAATACCACAAATTCTAATGACTGTAAATAAAGAGACACCCACCACATGATAGCTTTGAATTCATCGGGACAGTTTGGTTTACATGTATTTTTAAAAGACTGCTTTGCATAACATGGAACTTTATTCATAGCATCGTTTGGAATTATTTTTGAAAAAGAAATTCATCAGTCTAACATGTAAATGTGTTTTATAATAGATTAAATCTACCAGTAAATAAAATCTCCGAAATTTTAAAAATTATCCACCAGATTCTCTTCCATAACGGAAGGAACTGCAAATTAAATCAAGTGTTTAACTAGTTTATTACAATAAAACAGTAAATTTCGAAGTATCTCTCAGTTGACATTCAGCCAGGAATTTCCAATATCTCAATCTTCAACTCCCGCGCAATTCCCCACTGCCTTCCTGAATTTTATACCCAAGAAAGCAGGGTGAGATACTTGAAAACCACCTTCAGCAAGGTCCATTTGCCCAAGGATATTTCAATATCTTTCTTTTTTTTGGTCAAAATATTTTTAAAAAAACATAGTGAATGCTATTCATAGCTTGTTTCCATCTCCTGTTTTCTAAAATGCCAACAAAGAACAGTCATGGCTTCTAGCAGTAACCTTGGTGACTTCAGATCTTGCAAAGCTATTAGATTAGGAGCAAAGAAACAAAGGAGAAAAGGGCACCTTGATACCTTCCTCCAAACTACTCATAATATACTTTTTCCACCTCTTATCTATTGAAAAGTGAAGAAAAACGTTTTCTCCATGCCTCCGTAACATTTGGGGACCGGCATCAAAAATTCGAGACTATCAGAGATTGTATCTTCTTACAGCAAGTCTTAGCAAGGAAATTCCAAGATTATTCTCTTTTATCAACTTCTAGCTATAAATTTCCCTGTATCCTACCTCTAAAACCTATACTATATTCATTCCCTTTGATTTTATTCTTTTACAATTAAGGTGCCTCTACTGAAATAGTGTTTAAAATCTCTTTGCCACTGCTCTGGAATACTTGCTCCATTCACTGAAGGCTTTGCATCATGGTCTCAATCCCCACTATAATTTATGCTTGTTTTAGGTTAGTTCAGGTTGGTGTTGATAACTCAAACCCCAGACCAATCTCATTATTGCCAAGAGTTCCACTTGAACTCATTATTCTGGAGAAAGAAGATGATATGATATGGTAGTCATTCCTGTTCAGACAAGACACTTACATAAACATTTCCAACTCCTGAAAAAAGCCAAAAAGAGTGAGAAAAATAAAGACAAAAGGCAGATTTAAGTGCTCTTGTCTCCCACTCAATTGGTGTTGAATGCCTCTACCAAAAGATCTTCTGGAAAATATAAAAATAAATATGAGATCACTTGGGTTGAGGAGAAACATTTATGAGAGGCATTTTTAAACTAATTAATGCAATATTCACCTCAAATGAGAATGTGTTAAAAGAGAAGACTGAGTTAGCCTCTATTAGTAAATTTGTTTTTCCACTCTGAATAAATGAGAATCTAGCTCAAGATGAGGAGAAAATAAAAAAATTCAGAAACATTTCTGCATTTGAATTCATTGTAATTCCAGTCTACCAATTAGAGTTCATGGTCCATTCGTTTATTCGTTCTTTTGTTAATATGCTGAACCAAATTTCCCCTACTGTCCTTTAGTTACACCTCTGACAACACCCTAAGCCAGGATTCATCCAACTTTCTGCCTTCCCTGTGCAAGCTGTGAAGCTGATGGGAAATTTTACACAACTGAGACGATTAAAATCATTATAAGCTAAACTGGGTCCTCAACCCTGCCCAAGGATTCTGTTAGGTTTCTCTCTCCCCCAAGAAATTATCTCACTACCTATTTTCATATACAAAATTCTTCAGAAGACGACCCTCTCAACTTCGCACCACAACAGCTGTGTGCCTACCTGAAATAGTTCCCTATTTTCCACCTTTCTTCCCATTACAACAAATGAGGTAGCCCTATTCCTTAAGAAAAAAAAATAATACTTATTCGACTTTAAAGAAAACCCCCAAAATATTGATCCAGCTTCTCCTTCTCCTCACAGGCAAATCTGTATAAGGAGTTTCCTGTACATAATAGTCCTCGTGTCTTTATTTACATTTGTCTCTTAAATCTGCTCTAACCTTAAAAATCTGTCCCATAGCACAGGTGACAATGCCCCTGTGTTCCTGAACATTAGGGGCCAGGTCTAAAGCAACTGACAAAAGTATCGACTTCTATTTTGTTCTGATGTAGCTGCTACATCATCCAAGAGGAAGCCTGCAGTCTCAAGAGCACAGCAAGGAGGTCAAATGTCCGTCCATGCCTTACAAAGACTGCTTCTCCTCCCCGCACTCCTCCACTCCTCATGCCTCTAACTTTCTCTTCTCCCAACTCCTGAAAAACATACATCATGCTTGTCAGAAGACCCACCTTACTTCACCGCTATCTTCACTGTGCTGTGGTTTTTCTTATATGCATTCCCTTACTATGATGACAGGATGGGCCTTCACAATTTGACAGACTTCCACACTTAGACTTAGTGAGTCTTGCTTTAATTTTGGCTACGTTTTAACTATCTGAAAATGGAATGTTTCCATAAAAACATATTAGCTTGTTGATTTCATTTAACAACAGAATACAGTTTGTTTACGTCACACATTTACCACCCTACACATTCCATCACAGTTCTCATCTCTCATGACAAGTGCACTGACAAGCATATGTCTAAATTCAAAAGAATTTTTATTATTATGACTTTATTTAACTTTACAGTGGTATTTGAAATGCTTCATGACCAGTCCTGGTATACTCATCTTTTGTCTCAAGCCACTCTTTTCAGATTCCTGCTCCAGCTTTTCCTCCTCAATTTGACTATTGAGTATTGGAATTGCCCAAGGCTCCAAACTAAGCCTCTGCATTAGTCAGGGTTCTCTAAAGGGACAGAACTAATAGGAGAGATGTATATATGAAGGAAAGTTTACTAAGGAGAATTGACTCACATGATCACAAGGGGAAGACCCATGATAGGCCACCTGCAAGCTGAGGAGCAAGGAAGCCAGTCCTAGTCTCAAAACCTCAAAAGCAGGGAAGCTGACAGTGCAGCCTTCAGTCTGTGGCTGAAGGGCTGAGAGCCCCTAGCAAACCACTTGCATAGGTCCAAGAGTTCAAAAGCTGAAGAACTTGGAGTCTGATATTTGAGGGTAGGAAGCATCCAGCAAGGGAGGCAGATGAAACCTGGATGACTCAGCAAGTCAGCTCCTTCCACCTTCTGCCTATTTTATTCTAGCCACGCTGATAGCTGATTAGATGGTTTCCACCTAGATTGCCAGTGGGTCTGCCTCTCCCAGTCCACTGACTTTGGCAACACCCTCACAGACACACCCAGGAACAATACTTTGCATCCTTGTACCCAACCAAGTTGACACTCTATATTAACTATCACAGCCCCATTTCCTTTTCATTCTATCTTCTCTGTCCAGGTGATATCATTCAGTCCATAGCTTTCATTTTTATCTATGCATTGATCACTCCCCAAAATTTTACTTATAACCCAGATAATTCTTTGAGTTCATATCCACACAGAAACAGCTAAAGTTTATTTTCATAATCAAACTCATCATCCATTTTCCTTCCAAAAACAGAATTTTTTGTTATATTTTATTTCAGTTTCTAGCATGTGTCTCTTAGTAAAATTAACACCCTCAGGCTGTTTCTGAATAACTGCTTCAGAAGTGGAGATGAATGGAGTGGAGTGGAGTGGAGTGGAGTGGAATGGAATGGAATGGAATGGGCAATACACGTAGTTAACGTTTTGTACCTTTTCATTTACTCAATTGTTAAATCAGAAATCTGAGAAGTGCTGTTTTATAAAGACACGCGTGTATAAGATTGTATAAAATATATTTCTTAATGTGAGTTACGTTCAGAAAAAAAATATTTTAAAACCCAATTTAACACACAGCTTGCTTTGGAAAGAGTCTGACAAACAGTAACTGTACTTAGCAATTATTATCACTATTATCCTTAGCCAATCATTCTCTTTCACTCTATCTTCTTAACCAACTAAATCCTTTTGTTCTTATTTCCTAAATATATTTTTAATCCATTTACTTTCCTTCAACCCTCCTGTACCAGCCTATTCTAAATGACTCTATCTCTCGCCAAGCCGAATGTAACAGCCTCATAATTGTTCTTATGACACCCACTCTTGACCCTTCTCAGATCTTTCTCCACTTTGCCTTCAGGATCACTTTTTCATGAAACCAATCTTACCATGTTACTACTCTTTCTTCCAATATAACCCTAGAAAAAGAAATTATTAATATGGTCTACATGGCTTTGAGCTATATACATATAGATTCACTCATATCCCTTTCCAACTCTGTCAGTATACTCTAGTTGCACTGAACCTCCCCTTAGTTTTCTGAACTCAGCAAGCTCCTTTCCAATTCTGGAGCTCCACACCTTTTGTTTTCTCTGCCGGGAGCACAGTTGCACACCAGCACCCGTCCCCTACTTTTTGCTTAGCTACCTTCCATTTATTTTCTTATTCTAGGTTTGTGGCTTTAAGTTTATATTTTCCGAGAAGCTTTACATGATAGCTTTTAATCAGTAATTTTCAAACCAGAAGTCATGACTCATCATGTGTTATGAAATTAATTGAGTGTCTATAACAGTACTTTAAAATAATGTGGGAGAATATTATGGCATGGCATGAATGGGAATGGAATGGAATGGCATGGGCAATACATATAATGTTTAGTATGTTTTCATTTGTGTGTGTTTGTGTGTGTGTGTGTGTGTGTGTGTCTATGTGTGTTTTGTCTTACAAAAAGTTTAGGAAATAAAGTTAGCTGGGGCTTATCTTCCATTAAATAGTATGTCAAAACATATACTTCATTTAACATTAAATTTTTTTCTAAATTTGGGCCTGCATCATCAAGGGTTCCTTTTTCTAGCACTTATCATGAAGCCATAAAGTGACGAACATAATAATGGATCTCAATGCATGAGCTGCTTTGCCAATATCAGGTTCAGCAACCACTACAAACTCAGGCCTGGCAGACAGACATGGCTGAGTTTCAATCTGTTCTCTGTTGGCTACAAGGTTAAGACTTTTTGTAACTTATGTTCTCTTTGAAGTTTTCTTTTTTCCTTTCTTCATCTATCCGTTGGAGATGACACTCCCTCTTTTAGTGGACTATACATATCAAATGGGAGAATATATGTTCTGCATAATGTCTATCAACATTTATCACTTAATAAATGTTGATTCCTTCTTCTCTATTTTTTTTCTTCAATCCCTAGATGAAGGTGCTTTTCCAAGTATAGCAAGGCTCCTGAGACTCTTGGCTCAGTCTCCTGACAAAGGTTTTTCTAACATATGACACATATTTCATACTTATCTCCTGTAATTATGTAATCGAATTAACCTCAACTATAATACAAGCCAAATTAGTGACATCATAATGTTATCCTAATTTTTTTCTTAATCATTTTTTTCTGATGTTCTATTTGTAGTTGGGCAGGTCACCTGTTTAAACCAAGGATTAATGCCAGGATTCACAAAAAAATTTGGAAAACTGGGATCTCTTTGGTATAAATTGAATTGTTTGCTCTCCAATACAGATACGCTCTCAACTTCTAGAAGATTATGTTCACAGATGGATTGAAAGGAAAGTATGACTTAAAAAGAAGATCCTATTATGGTTCCATCAAAATATGTTTTATGAAACAATTGAAATTAATATTATGATGTGATTGGCCTAACTAAAATCTACTATTTTTCTCTACCTTGGTTCAGGACTAAAGAGTCTATTATTATTTCTCACATTATCCACAAAATTTCAAGTATGTTCTATCAAAGAAATGAGATGGGAAAAATAAAGTAATTAGAGATTTAACAACACAATGGACGTTGTAAGACAAAAACATTTATAATACTAACCCCATTATTAAAATATAGATAACTATTGTTAGCACTAAATTAATGAGAAAGGGATTTATACAATTTGATTCTCTTTTATGTATCTGGTTCCACTGATTTCATATGGCCCTAAATATGGAAAACCTCAAGAAGAAGTGAACAAAGGTATATTAACCACAATTAATTCCACAAAAGCCTCAAATATTTATATTACAACATCTATACTGATTCTTTAAAGTTTCTTTTCTTGTATTTTAAATAAAACTGTTTTCATCCAAACATGACTCTGCCTCTGGATATCAAAGAGCAAAAGAATATTGAGCATAATAATTTTAAAAGATATAATTTTGAAAGCAGCCTTACCTTTTGAACAATCTAGTCCTCAATTTATAACAGCACTGATTTTCTAAATGCACTTATTTTATAACACGTTGAAACATTTCTACGTTTGGTAACACTATCTATTTGAGGATTTTTTTAAAGTGTTAGGCAGAAAGTTTGCTCTTGAAGAATATCACATATTTTAAAAGCTGCTGCATTTGTATAGAGGAGACATAATAAGTATAAGCATAACTGCTCTTGTATTAGACATAACTAATTATATTAGTAATACGTTATCTACAACAAATTCACGTGGGGTCTGGCATGCTTACTGAATATATGAAGAATATAAAGTAACATTGCTTGGATGATTTTCCCAAAAGATAAAATAAATGCTGATGTCAACATTTTAAGTCTATACCAACAGCAAATATCTGCTCTGTGAAGTGAATCAGGAATTCAGGCTGTGCGACAGACAGAAAGTTTGGTGTGAATTAGGAAAAAAAAATGTGGTTTTTTTTTTTTTTTTTATCCTTAGTTTATGGTTATAAAAGGTTTTTCTTTTTTTTTTGGTCGTTTTGTTAAATGTTTGTTACTCTGCATCCTTATCTAACCCATCTTCCTTACATATTTTATTTCAGTTGAGTTCCCTTAGGTTTGTTAAATAAAAATTATAGGAGCCATTGTTTTGGACAGCTTCTGACTAGCCCCCAACAGACCAGACTAGAAATGCTATAATATGTACCTAAAGTTAAATCAATCAATCAATCAATCAAAATGGAGTCACTCATAATGAAGTTCCAAGTCACCAAAAGGAAATTAAATGATCTGATCTAAGAAATCAAGAGAAAGAGAGATGACATCTAATTTGCCAAACAGGCTAATTTCAATTAGCATGATACTGAAGTTTCTTTTGTTTTAATCTTTACAAAAAAAGTAACCTGATATTAATCAATCATTTATTTCCCTATTTTCTTGATTTCCTGTTCCCACCTAAGGAGGGAACTTTGAAACAATCAATCTGTCTTTTTTGTTTTTGTTTTTGCTTTCCTCAGCCATTTTCTTTATAAAACAAGCTCCTCTGCATGGCCTATTGTAGCACTTATTCTATATTATGAAATGAAATGATGCCCAGTTTTAGAATTGCAAATAAAGTCAATTAAAGTGAATTAAGATCTTTAAATTGTTATAATTTTGTCTTTTTACAAGTCATATTATCTAATAACAGAAATCAGAGAGAAGTACCAAAATCATAATTATAGAGAGAAGTTTGACCAAACTCCTTTTCATAAAAATGTTAAACATAAATACATATCTTCTATGTTTTTGTCCTAACCCTAAATACTGGATATTCACTGGGAAGTCTCTTAATCTGTGAAAGGCTGCATACAATTACACTAATATAAATATAGGAAATGCTAAATTTTAAATTCAGTATTCCCTAAGAAAAACTAAACCTAATAAAAAATAAATTTTTAAAATTCTTTCCCTTAATACAAAATTCCCTAAGAAAAACTAAACTTAATAAAAAATAAGTTTTTTAAATTCCTTCCATTAATATAAAATTCATGTAACATATAATACATTAATATTAGAATTTACAACTCAGTGTTTTTTAGTGTGTTCACAAGATTTTATACTCATCACTATGTAATTCTAGAACTGTATAAAACCCCAAAAGAAACACCACACACATTAAGCTCGCACTTGCTGTTTCTCTCCTTCACTGCCCAAGGCCCTGTCAACCACTAACCCACTTTCTGTTCCTATGGATTTGCCTATTCTGGGCATTTTATACAAATAAATTTATAGTCTCTGGCTTTTATGTCTACCTTTTGTCCTTGATCATGTTGTTTTCTTGTTTTTTTTAAATTATACTTTAAGTTCTGGGGTACATGTGCAAATTGTGCAAGTTTCACAGGTATTCACATGCCATGGTGGTGGTTGGCTGCATCCATCACCCAGTCATCTACATTAGGTATTTCTCCTAATGCTATCCCTCCCCAATTCCCCCACCTCCTGCTATCCCTTTCCTACCCCCCACCACCTCGCCAGGCGCTGGCGTGTGACATTTTCTCATTGTTCAACACCCACTTATGTGTGAGAACATGTGGTGTTTGGCTTTCTGTTCTTGTGTCAGTTTGCTGAGAATGATAGTTTCCAGTTTCATCCATGCTCCTGCAAAGGACATGAACTCATCCTTTTTTATGGCTACACAGTATTCCATGGTGTATATGTGCCACCATTTCTTTATCCAGTCTACCACTGATGGACATTTGGGTCGGTTCCAAGTTTTTGCTATTACAAACAGTGCCACAATAAATATACACATGCATGTGTCTTTATAATAGAATAATTTATAATCCTTTGGATATATACCCAGTAATGGGATTGCTGGGTCAAATGGTATTTCTATTCCTAGATCATTGAGGAATCGCCATACTGTTTTCCACAATGGTTGCATTAATTTACACTCCCACCAACAGTGTGAAAGCATTCCCATTTCTCCACATCCTCTCCAGCATCAGTTTTCTCCTGATTTTTTAATGATCACCATTCTAACTGATGTGAGATAGTATCTCAATGTGGTTTTGATTTGCATTTCTCTAACGACTAGTGATAATGAGCTTTTTTAATATGTCTGTTGACTGCATAAATGTCTTCTTTTGAAAAGTGGCTGTTCATATCCTTTGCTCACTTTTTGATGGGGTTTTTTCTTGTAAATTTGTTTAAGTTCTCAGTAGATTCTGGATATTAGCCCTTTGTCAGGTGGGTAAATTGCAAAAATTTTTTCCCATTCTGTTGGTTGCCAGTTCACTCTACTGATAGTTTCATTTGCTGTGCAGAAGCTCTTAAATTTAATTAGATCCCTTTTGTCTATTTTGGCTTTTGTTGAAATTGCTTTTGGTGTTTTAGTCATGAAGTCCTTGCTCATGCCTATGTCCTGAATGGTATTACCTAGGTTTTCTTCTAGAGTTTTTATGGTGTTAGGCCTCATGTTTAAATCTTTTATCCATCTAGAATTAATTTTTGCATAAGGTATAAGGAAGGGATCCAGTTTTAGCTTTCTGCATGTGTCTGGCCAGTTTTCCCAACACCATTTATTAAATAGGGAATCCTTTCCCCATTGCTTGTTTTTGTCACATTTGTCAAAGATTGGATGGTTGCAGTTGTATGGCATTTTTTTCTGAGGCCTCTGTTCTGTTCCATTGATCTATATCTCTGTTTTGGTACCAGTACCATGCTGTTTTGATTACAGTAGCCTTGTAATATAGTTTGAAGCCAAGTAGCGTGATGTCTCCAGCTTTGTTTATTTTTTGCTTAGGATTGTCTTGTCTATGTGGGCTCTTTTTTGGTTCCATATGAAGTTTAAGGTGTTTTTTTCTAATTCTGTGAAGAAAGTCATTGGTAGCTTGATGGGGATAGCATTGAATCTACAAATTACTTTGGGCAGTATGGCTATTTTCACAATATTGATTCTTCCTAACCATGAGCATGGAATGTTTCTCCATCTGTTTGTGTCCTCTCTCTTATTTCCTTGAGCAGTGGTTTGTAGTTCTCCTTGAAGAGGTCCTTCACATCTCTTGTTAGTTGTATTGCTAGGTATTTTTTTCTCTTTTTAGCAATTGTGAATGAGAGTTCACTCATGATTTGGCTCTCTGTTTGTCTATTACTGGTGTATAGGAATGCTTGTGACTTTTGCACATTGATTTTGTACCCTGAGACTTTGCTGAATTTGCTTAACAGCTTGAGATTTTGGACTGAGTCAATGAGGTTTTCTAAATATACAGTCATGTCGTCTGCAAACAGGGACAACTTGACATACTCTTTTCCTATTTGAATCCCCTTTATTTCTTTCTCTTGCCTGATGGCCTTAGCCAGAAATTCCAATACTATGTTGAATAGGAGTGGTCAGAATGAATTTTGCCACAACTGCTCATTTCGGGACTATAAATCAGAACTCTGAAATTTCAGCTTTAAAAACCAATAAAGGAAGCCAATATTCAAGTGACCATTTTGTTTTCTAGCCATCTAATAATAACTTTAGCTAACTCCTGTTGGGTTTGTATGCCTTGCACCATCTTTGACAAAAACCAAAATTCTCACCTACTTCCTATGTAACAAATCATAAGGAATTATGAAAAAGAGAGAAAATAATTAACATTATCCAAGTTTATAACTATTAGGTGGGTATTCTGCTAAATACTTTATATTTCTTATCATATTAATGCCCCAGTATTATATATAATGGAAAATAAAAATTAGTCTAGTAATATAAAACGTTAAATTAAACTAAATTTGACCTGAAGATGTCTCCAAATATGCGTCCTTCCTTAAACAGCTGCAGCTAGAGGAACTTAGTACATAAACTAACTAAAAGTCTAACCTAGGAATGCAATTTTGTAACAAATAGCTGAAACTCAGCCAATCATAGCAGCCAAGCTTTAGTCAATTGCAAGCTGCCAACTGTTCTAACCTGCTCAAATAAGACAAAGGCTGAGCTTAACCAATTGATCTGTCTTGGTACCTCACTTCTGTTTTCTGTGCCTCATTTCTGTTTTCTGTCCATAAGTGCTGTCTAATCAAATAGCAGAAAGGAGTTCTTTGAACATGTTGCGGTTCTGAGGGATGCCAAATTCTAGAAGCATCAATAAAAATAAATTAAGATTGTTAAACTAAATTTGTTGTAAGTTTGTCTTTTAAAGAAATCATGGTATTTTTTAAATTGTTTGAAAAAAAATTAAAGAGTTTCACCCTATATTTCTAAAATGTGGTCTCTCAGGATCATGTCTATAACTGACAACATATTTTCATGTTGTGCCTATCACTGTAATGTATAATTTTCATATCTAATCCTCAGCAGCACTGAAATGTGTATATTTTAAATTAGTTATATTTCAATTAATTTGATCTTTGGCTTCATTTCAATCACAACGAATTTAGAAAATTAATTAACTTGATGACAAGATACAAAAAAGGATTATGTAGAAAGCTCATATCTAAAACCATATAAAAAATAAAATGTCATCTGTCATTTTAATTTATTGTTCCTTATCACTTAACTATCAAATGATATAGTCTTTACATTAGATATGCATAATAAATGTCAAGGCTTTTTTTTTTAAATACAAATACAACTTTATTTTCAAAAACCATAACAAAAATGCAGGTATCATGTAATTTGTTCCTTCTTTCACACTGTAAGCTTTGCCTAGAAACACACATCAGCCAAACCTGATATCTGTTGCTTAGCAACCATCTGACAATTGTTTGCCTTAGATGACCTGGATATATATCTGACTGTTAACCCTTATACAACTGTGTTAATTAAACACTTAGAAATGCTTAGGACTTCTAGGTAAAAAAAAATAAAATAAAATTGAAGTGAAATTTTATTTTAACCTTGTATTATTTAAATACGTCGATTTTCTTATTAAATAAGGAAGAAACGGATATAAATGTTAAAGGGTTTTTACAATAGCAACAAACTATGAAAAACATTGAAAAATGGCTTGAATTTTCTCATGTAGTATGCTTAAGCATACAAAGTACACTGAGTGATTCTTGTAATTGAAGCTTCAATTTCTACCTTATTATCTAATTTATATGCATGTGTGTTTTATCAACATTTCAATGTCACAAAAAATACTCAAAACTAAGATCTTTGACATTAGTTTTGTCAATGACAGATTTCTCCAGTGCTTAAAACAAAAATCATAAAACTAAACAAAGAAATGTTAATCTGCGACACATTCAGGCAAACATGTTAAAGTTTAATGTAAATATAGAGCAATAAAATTAAGGATGGCATCTGTTGAAAATAGTTATACTTCCAAAAAACATAGTTACTGGATACATTATCAAGCTCTCATAAATGTGGCATAAAGAGACAAAGAAGAGAGAGACCAAAAGAATCTGGAAAATATTAGCATTTAGGACCAGGCACGGTAGATCACGCCTATAATCCCAGCACTTTGGGAAGCTGAAGTGGGCGGATCACGAGGTCAAGAGATTGAGACCATCCTGGACAACATGCTGAAAACCCATCTCTACTAAAAATACAAAAATTAGCTGGGCGTGGTGGTGTGTGCCTGTAGTCCCAGCTACTCGGGAGGCTTGAATCCAGGAGGCGGAGGTTGCAGTGAGCCAAGATCGCACCACTGCATTCCAGCCTGGTGCCTGGCGACTAAGTGAGACCATCACTTGGTCTCACTTGGTCTCAGAAAAAAAAAATTAGCATTTAAATAAATAATAAATTTTTGTTTCTTAAGGCTAAATAATAACCAAAAACTTTGCTTCACTCTCTGAAAACATTGTTTAAAACATTAATTTTCACTTGTTGCAATGAAGTGCTTATAAACTTTTTTCAAAAAAGAAATTAGTTATAAACAGAATAATTTTCCACATCTCAGTAGTCACACTATTAGTAAATTTTGATATGGGTTAAAGTACACAAAAATATCTACGTTTGTGTATGTATATGCATCTATTATATGTTTGCACATTAAGAACAAGTAATCAGAACAAACTAACTGGATACTCATAGATTTAATTTTTTAATTATTGATATTTTTATTAAGGATATCATCCCACTATAATTGAATAAATTATCGTAAGAATCAGTTTATTAATCCCTGAGTGAAAAATCAAGGATTGTAAATTGGCTAAATATTAGCAATATGGAAAGATGGTCTCTCATAATTACAAAGAAAAACTTTAATTCTTCAGAGATAAAATATAACTGTTGATTGAATATGCGTTTTTGAACATTAAGTTATCAGATGAAAACAATCACTTTTTACCATTCAGTTAATGTATAAGATTGTAAATGTAACTGAATTGTTTTTTCTTTAACTCAATCAAACAGGCATTTTTTACACTCTTTTAACAAAATTTAAATCGTTGAACTTGGAAGATAATAGGAAAAAATTAAGATAGCTATATGTTCTAAGAGTTTTGCATCAAATAGAAAAAATAAAGGTGGCAACAGAAAGAAAATTATAATCAAGTCAAAATATTTCATGTCATTTTTATTAAAGGAGAAAATATAAGCTTCTTGAAGGCAGAGACAAAGAAAAGATCACTAATAACAAAAAAAAAAGGTACTGTTGACAAAATGGAAGAATGGTGACTGTGGAAATAAATACACGAAGAGGAAACAAAAAAAAAAGGAGTGAAAGTAATATAAAGACTCAATTTATATATTGAGATGAACATTGGGCCTGGATAGGTGTAGACATACTGTATAAAGTAAGTTTCACCTTTGCATTTTTCCTTTAGGCAACTGGGTCTTTTCTTACCTTCTTTTCAAAGCGGAAGGAAAGACAATCTTCCCATTCCCAATTCTCAGTGCAGTCCAGGATAAGTCTCTCCAGAGAAGACTTCCTCTATGGCAGTTACATTGTGTTCCAGTTCAGTTCTGGGCATGAAGGCCCAACTGGGGTAGGAGAGGCAGTCAGTATAGCTGAGAAGGAGCCACGAGCAGTCGGAGCAAGCATGTTCTCATACTCTTGTGGAAATGATCTTACGTTGTCCTTGCCATGTTCTCCCAACCATCATACACTTGGTGCTTGTGCAAATAGAAAGCTCATAGAACAGTAGAATGCTGATCAAATTTTGGTGTGAGTAAACCCAGATGCCAGTTTAGAGTTTGCAGTTCCATAGCTGTGTGAGCTTGGGCATGTTATTAAATCTTTGTGAGGCAAGATTTTATTTACCAACTGAGGATAACAATACCTTATTAAAATAAACAATAGCTTATTCAAATAAAATAAAGTTATGTATGTAAGACACTTAGCATGATGCCTGGCACATAAAAAGTATTTAAAAATAAAGGAGGGAATGGGCAAGATTGGGGACAGCAGGATGAAACAAATACTTTATGCTTCTAAAGACACTCACAGGTCTTCTGATGCTATGAAAATAAGAAATGAGACTTTCATTTTTCATCTACTATACTCAACTTGAGCAAGTTTAACTCAGCTGTAATTCTCAAAAATCTCTGTAACATAGATAATTATCATCACTTACTAAATGAGAACACTGTGACTAAAATAACTTTTGTAACTTATCAAAAGTGTAAGTTCACTTGCCTACCAATTTTTAGAACTTCTTTTGTGCCAGGTAGTTTTCTAAATGCTCGATATACAGAAGTCAATAAATAAGACAGAATGAAGGCAAATAGCACTAGTCTTCTAACATAGGACACTTTGTATCACAAAGCTTCTTTTTCCTTTCATATGCTACTTTCTAATTTGAAACACCTAAATTGAACGCCTTTTTCCCTGGTGGTGAGCAACAAAGAGAA
The DNA here is from genome assembly GCF_001604975.1 of Cebus imitator. Classification (NCBI taxonomy): domain Eukaryota; kingdom Metazoa; phylum Chordata; class Mammalia; order Primates; family Cebidae; genus Cebus; species Cebus imitator. The sequence continues at coordinate 4,238,634 of NW_016107337.1, forward strand.
TTCTAACAAGGTAGCCAGCCGCAGCTTTAATCAGCATAAAATATCTAAACCACATATTGAACAAGTTTAGTGTACAAATCCCAGAGGAAAGTTAATGAAACCAGAGTGTTGAATATTGATACATATATATTCAACCATAATTGGCCAGGAGTAAATGTTGATTTTATATAAGCAATTAAGCTAAAATAATTATATTATTTTAATGTTAGTGAGGATTCAAGATAAAGGTTAACAGAATATCTCATGCATTCAACAAACATTTATTGAACACCTCCTAAGTGTCAAAGAGTAATTCCTAAGTTAGGAAGTACAGAGGTAAGAATAAGCAAGACAATTGCAGGACTAGGGTGTAAAGTTCTGTATGAAAGGAAAGCAGGCAATGACAAGATGGTATGATGGAATAACAGCATATTGTGGGAAAAGACAAGATCACAAGAATGAAATCTCACCCAGACTTGGAGGTCATGGAAATTTTTCAAAATGAATGTCTACACTGAGACTAGAAGGATATGACAGTCAGTTTTTTGTGTTAGCTTGACTGAACCATGAAGTGCCCAGATATTTGGTTAAACATTATTCTGGATGTGCCTGTGGGAGTGTATTTGGATGAGATGAATATATGAGTCAGTAGGCTCAGTAAAGCAGACTGCCCATTGTGGTGGGCCTCATCCAATCCTTTGAAGGCCTCAATACAGCAAAAAGGGAGAGTAAGGAAGAATTCACTCTCTCTAGCTGAGTGACTCTAATTGGGACATCAGATTTCTTCTTTCAGACATGGATTGGAACTTACACCATCAGCTGTCTTGCTTCAGACCTTTGGGGTCAGACTGAAACTATGCCATCAATTATCTGAGTTTCTAGCTTGCCTGGTACAGATTTTCCAGCCACCTTAATTATGTAAGCAAATTCTGTATAATAAATCTATTTTTGTATCCATATATGTATGTGTGCATATGTGTGAGATATGTATATATATAAATACACATACATAAATACACATACATTTATATATATACATATCTCACACATATGCACACATACATATATGGATACAAAAATAGATTTATTATACAGAATTTGCTTACATAATTAAGGTGGCTGGAAAATATATATATATATACACACACACACACACACAATGTGTGCCTGTGAAAGTGTATTTAGATCAATTGGGGGGAAATAGGGGAGGGACGGTGGGGGGTGGGGAGCTGGGGAGAGATAGCAAGGGGAGAAATGCCAGATGTAGGTGATGGGGAGGAAGGCAGCAAATCACACTGCCACGTGTGTACCTATGCAACAATTTTGCATGTTCTTCACATGTACCCCAAAACCTAAAATGCAATAAAATAAATAAATGGGAAAAAAAAAGAAAGTGTATTTAGATGAAATGAGCATTTGAATAAACAGACTGAGTAAAACAGATTCCCATTGTGGTGGGCCTCATCCGATCCTTTAAAGACCTGAATAAACCAACAAGATACAGTAGAGAGAAATGTCTCAGGGAAAGAAAAATGGTAAGATGAAATCTCTGAAGCAGGATAGTGAATGAGCTACTGCAGGAGTTGGAAGAGGTCCAGTGGAGCTGTAGCAGAAAATGCTGGGCAAGAAGAACAGAGAGATGAGCCTGGAGGATGCAACTGGAACCAGATCATGAGAGTAACTAGTATAATTTTAAGGAAGAGAAGAGCCATGTCTCCTGTTTTAATCAGAAGAGCTACATGACACAGATAACCCCACCTTTATTTGTATCTATGTAAAGTCAGGCAAACCAAATAGGATGATGTTGCAGTAAACTGGGTAAATGATGATGGCCTAAGGATGGTTGGACTGTAGAGATGAAGACCAAGGAATGGATTCAGTTAAGGAGGTAGAATTCAGAAGATGCAGTCATTGGGCATGGGAGCTGCTTAAGAAGATGGAGGCATTTGTATGATACCCAGTAAGAAAATAAGCAACTACATGAGTGATGGTGCCTCCTTTCATTAATATAGTATTTGTTTGGAGGAAAAATAACAAGTTCAGCTCTTCATAGCTATACTTTAAATGTCTGTAATGATGAGCAATCAGCAGTTTTGGATGCAGCATAGAGTTCAGGTGGTTGTACAGATTAGGAAATCTGGAAGATTGCAATCGTAGCCCTTGGTAAGGAAGAGATCTCCCCAAAGAGAGGACCCTTGTGGCATTCTTATATGGAAAATTGACTGAATATTGAAAAATGTAGAAGACTCAATAACACACTTCATATATTGGTTTTCCATTATTAATACTACATTGCTGGTAAGGAAAGGCTTTCATAATAGGCTGGAATCAAATGCTAAAAGTAATTCTGTGACAACAGGTCATATGGAAAAGAACAATTAGAGAAGGTAACAGCCAGCACTGATATGAGCAGATATAAGTAATTATTATAACTATTATTACTTAAAGCAGGTGTTCAAGAATGTTGATATTAAACAAGATTTATTTTTTAAGAAAGTTCTCACCTGTTAACTTCATATCGTTTAATGAAAGCACAAGTGGTCATGGCTTATTCCATTTTCTTCAAAATGTATTTGGATAATAAATCTACTCATCTCTATTAAAACATCATCACAACTTTTTTCTCCCCATAAAATCTGAAGTTCCCATTTCAAAACATTCATGTCATTCATAAAATAAAAACATATTTTCATAGGAATCACATATTAGAGTTCCTGTATCATGTTACTTTCAATTACAATTAAATTGGTCAAATACCAATATGCACTATTAATAGAGTAGTCAAAAGGCCAAATAATGAATCTAAAAATATCAATGTCATAACAATATATTAGTGTGTGTACCTTGCTCTTCAAAACCTTTCTTAAATACTATTAAAAAAAGACAAATGTAGCTTCATTTTTTGCCTTTCCAATTTTTCCTTGATATTTAATTCTGTATTGTTTCTTCAACTTTACCTTTTACTTTTTACCTTAGGAACTCAGCCAACTGAAAGAGACATCAAGAAAAGCTACTTCCTAGACAAGAATATACTCAGTATATACTTGGAAGAGAACAATAAATATAGTTGCTATTGAAAGCATTAAAAACTTCATGAGAAATGGAGTAAGAAAAAGTTGGGTGGAAAAATAAAGGTCATAATTTTAATAATGAATAATAGTTGTTGAATGATGCTATATGAATGACACCCCACCAAATACTTTACTTGCTAGTTCAACCAAAAATTTGAATAATGATCCATATGTTACAGATGAAATGGTGTTAAGAAATAAAGAGAAAGAAAATATCATTTGTTGTACAACATTGTGCCAGAATCTTCGCCTACATTAGATTGATGCAAAAGTCATTGCAACTTGTGCCATTAAATGTAATTGCAGGCTGGGCGCAGTGGCCTGCTGGGATTCCAGCACTCTGTGAGGCGAGGTGGGCAGATCACCTGAGGTCTGGAGTTTGAGACCATCCTGACCAACATGGAGAAATCCTGTCTCTACTAAAAATACAAAATTAGCCAGGCTTGGTGGCATATGCCTGTAATTCCAGCTACTCAGGAGGCTGAGGCAGGAGAATTGCTTGAATCCAGGAGGTGGAGTGAGCTGAGATCGCGCCATTGCACTCCAGCCTGAGCAATAAGAGTGAAACTCTGTCTCAAAAAATAAAAATAAAAATAAAAAAATCAATTGCAGAAACCACAATTACTTTTGCACCAACCTATATTACTAAATTTATTCTTAACATGATCTGGTGAAACTGGGATTCAAAGATGCATGAATCTGTTTGGCCACCAAATTCTCATGCTTTCTCCAAAGTATGCTACTTTTACCTGGGTTCTGTAGCCTCATGAGGGAAGGGGAGACCCTGGTCCTAAGGTGACTGAAAATCATGCTGCTGAGAAAACAACCAAGAGACAAACCATGGTTTTGAAATTAAAAAGGAGACTGTGATTTTTTAAAATAAAGCAAATATTTTAGGACTAATGTTTTACTTACTAAAGGAAAACAAAAATACGATATGGTCAATGATACAGTCACTAGTTATCCAAACTAAGACCCAATGAGAAATAATTTTCAATAGTAAAAAATGAGATGCTGTTTTGAACAGACAGAAAATGTATTCATGTAACTTGGACATGCAAAGTCATCTCTTTTAGCAAAGTCATCTCTTTTATAANAAAAAAAAAAGCTAGGATGCACATTCCTAGCTAGCTACTTTCTAAAAGAGTAAAATACTGTTGATATTATGAAATATTGAACTTTTCAACAAAATCTTCCATAGAGATTTTTAATGATCTTGCTTTTGTTTGAAACATGATATATAAACATGCTTATGTCTAGTTGCATTAAAGACTAAATTATTGGAGAGCTTGGTCTAAAATTTTTAAATGTCAGGGAAAGGCCATGTCTTGTCTTACACTCATTCAGAAATAAACCACATAGCTATCACTCCAGAATTCTGGAGAAACAAACCAAATTATAGGACCACTTCTGTTCTACAGATCAAGAAAAATTCAAACCTGAGATCCACTATGTTGTGGTATGACCTCTTAAGATAATAAATTATATCAATTCTATTAAATGTCATTGGATATTTCATAACAACATTTCATGACTTAAAAGTAGAGGCCAAGACCTCTCCCACAACAAATGTACACAGAAAGTGGTACTGAACATCAGGGCTAGGAAAAGAAAAAAATCGGCTTTTCTCATTAATGTTGGTTACACAAGTTTGGAATTTTTGTTAGGGCATGTCATTGAAACACAGGCACTTATATGACATTATTTTTTTTTCATTTGGCAGGAAAATAAATTGCAAGACTAAACTGCATATCTCTTATTCTAGCCAAAATAGGACTGTCATTGGGATTTAATTTTAAAGGAACAGAAATTGACAGATGAAAAGATGAGAAGGGAAATTTTGCTTGCTCTGATAGTGCAGTGAGCTATAGCACAATGTTAAAGAAGAATCAAAACACATGACCAATATGAACTGGTTCTCTCCATTGACTTGTAAGCAAATATAAAAATCATAGCTACACAGCAATCTGCTACCCCAAATATGTTTGGTTGAAGAAAAGGAGGTCATGAATGTTGATACTATTAGATTGCAATATACTCTTTTATTTTTCCATTAATTTTCCTTAAATTTATAGGAGTTAATTTTGCTATCCTTAAATTTATAATCTTATTGAATACTAAAGTTATTTAAAATGCAAAAATAACACTCATCTTTTTTTCAAGGTTTCTATCATTTTTTCTTTAAGGAAACATCAAGTAGAAAGCTACTGAAAATAGAGAACAGAATCTGAATAGCCATACTTATCTACATTTGTACATATCCAAAGCTGCATATATTTTATATAATGAATTGATATTCACCCTAGCTCTCCCTTGTCTTAATGCTTTCCATGTCTCTTCTGCATCAGCTAATTTGAATGCCCAGATTGGTACTGTTTTTGCAGATTTCTTAATATTGAGCCTTTGACTGAATGACATCAGAGCAGACACTCATTAAAAAAAAAAAAAAAAAAAAAAGATGTCAGAGAATACAATTAAAAAAAAATCAAACAAAGTTTTATAGCCTTCTGATAATTTCAAAATTTTAAGCCCCCTGGAATTCTTGTGCCTCTGACAGTTTGGCCATGTAAACCAGAGTCTGGTTTCTTTTTTGTTTTTTTTAATTATGGAAATTTTTAAACATACAACCATAGAGAAAAATAGAATAATGAATACCCATTTTATTTACGACTTTTCTTACAATTGTTAAAATTTGCATTCTGAGAATGTCCTTTAAAGGTGTATGCTTTTATAAAAGAAAATAAAATCTGAGCCATAATATAATAAACCCACTACTAATATGATGTTACATTATAATTTAGTTTAACCTGAATTCCATAAACCCAAGTGTTTCATGAAAGGAAAATTACATATATATAAAATTATATATAATGTATGTACATATGTATGGGCATATATGTGTGTGTGTATTATGTATACTATATATGTATACAAATAGTACTATATATATACTATAATATATATAGTATAATATATATATTATATATACTATATATACATTATGTTGTATTATATATTATGTATATATACATTGTATATACAAATGTATGCATATACATTGTATATGTATTATATATTCTAGTTATATATACACAAACATATATACATAATATACATACATATATTCCCTATCTTCTTTCTTAAATAAATAAAATAGGGAGTGCTGACTTTCATTGGAAGACATAATACTGAACTTGTAGTTATAAGCCCGCCATAGCGATTTCTTCAGGAATGTGATAAAAATTTCTGACAAGTCTTTTATTAGTAGTAAGGGAATGGAAAAGCATATATGAATGCATAAGCTTGAGATTCAGGTCATGAAAGAAAACATTGAGTAAGTGTTCCCAAATGCAAGGACAGTAAAAAGCATTCTCCCCAGATTAAGAGAAAAGACTTCAAAGATCGCATTACACTATGTTGTAGAAACCACAAATTTAGTGGTTTGAAACAATACAAACTTATAATCATACGCTTCTGTAGGTAGAAGACTGACATGGATTTCACAGGGCTAATATCCCAGTGTCCACAGGGCTTTCAAGTCTTTCCTATAAGTCGGAAAGTTTCTCTGATTCTCTGACTCATGTGATAAGATTTGATCCTCCCTAGATAATCCAGGATAATTTTCCCTATCTCAAAGTCTATAACCTTAATAATGTGAGCAAAATCTCTTTTGCTATGTAAGGTAACATACTGACAGATTTTGAGTTGGGGACATCTTTGGGTAGGGGGCATTGTTCAGCCAATTACAGAATTGCATCTTCAAAAACAGTAGTAAATTGCTTGCTCCCGAAGGCTCTTTTTAATTTGTGCGACACTTTGCATTGCAGCCAAATTAAAAATAACACGGCCAATGCTTGGGCCTCCAAAGCTCAGAAAAAACAAATTGAGAAAAATTCGGATTTCATGGAGAGACTTTCACATGTTCTATTTATTTGTTCATTTATTTATCTGTCTATTAAATGTTTATTATGTGCCAGCCATTGTACCAGATGATAGAGAAGCAACTAGAAATAAAACAGGCATAATCCCAACTGCCATGAAACTTAAGTGTAGTGTTGGGTATATGTGTTAGAAAAATAACTATATAAAGTTAAGTACTAGGAGAATGTGCAATAAAGGAAAATATACTGGGGCTTTCATAGGGCCTGTACAGAAGAAACTAACATAGAATGTGCTTCAAGGAAAGCCTCCTTACGTAAACAACTCTGTAAAAAAAACTGTAATAATCCAATCAAAATAAGGACAAAAGATTTGAATAGACATTTTTCAAAAGAGAATATATAAATGACAAATAAGCATATGAAAAGGTGTTCAACATCATTGATCATCAGAGAAATGAAAATCAAAACTACAATCAGACATCATCTCACCCCAGTTAAAATGGCTTTTATCCAAAAGACAGGCAATAACAAATGTTCGCAAGGATGTGGAGAAAAGAGAACCCTCTACGCACTTGGTGGGAATGTATATTAGTACAACCACTGTGGAGAACAATTTAGATGTTCCTCAACAAACTAAAAATTGAGTTACCATATAATCCAGTAATCCCAATGCTGGGTATATACCCAAAAGAAAGAAAATTAGTAAATGGAAGAGATATCTACACTCTTGTTTGTTGCAGCACTATTTATAATAGCTAAGATTTGAAAGAAACTCAAGTGTCTATCAACAGATGAATGTATAAAGAAAATGTAATACATATGCACAATGGAGTAGTATTCAGCCATAAGAAAAAAGAGATCCAGTCATTTGCAGCAATGTGGATGGAACTGGTGATCATTATGTTAAGTGAAATAAGTCAGGCACAGAAAGACAAGCATCACATGCTTTCACTTATTTGTGGGATCTAAAAATCAAATCAACTGAACTCATGGACACAGACCGTAGAAGGATGGTTACCAGAGGCTGGGAAGGGTAGCGGAATTTTAGAGGCAATGTGGGGATGGTTAATGGTCAATCACAAAAAGAATAGAATGAATAAGACCTGCTACTTGATAGCACAATAAGGCAACTATAGTCAAAAATAGATTGTGTATTTTAAGATAACTTAAAGAGTATAATTGGATTGTTTGTAACATAAAGGATGAATGCTTAAGGGGATGAATAACTCATTCTCATGATATGCTTTATTCCCCATTGCATACCTGCTCAAAACAACTCATGTAACCTATAAGTATATACACCTACTATGTACTCACAAAATGTTTTTAATTAAAAAATTTTTAAAAAGGAAAGCCTCTTTGAGGGGGCAGCATTAAGTTAGGAAATGAAAGATTAATTAGAGTTCACCCAAAAGATTAGTGACATGGGAATTAAGAAATTGATGATAAAAAGCAGCCAAAGAGAAGAGCATGTGAACAGGCTGTAAGGTGTGAAGAAACATTGCCTATTACAAGAATAAGTAAAGGATAAGAGAAAGAATATAAAGACAAGGCCTCCCCTAATAGTTGCAAAGTCCAGGCAAGAGTATCAATGCAGACTCCATCCACAACTCCCTGACCCTGAACCCATCATCTCCTGTGCAGATCTCACACACAAGTGTGTGGACACCAGAGTCTACCTGCCAAGTTCCATCAACATTCCCCAAAAAGCCACTCTTGGCCAACTAGGGCAGAGAGCTGTACCACTGGATACTTGACCAGTCACTAAGGACCGACTTGGGAATGAGTTCCCAAAAGGCACTTAGAAGTGGGCCAATTTGCTTATAGAATTTTGGAATCCTAGAAGGAGCACAGTTTCCATGTGGGTGCATCCTCTTGTCCCTGAAGATTCCTCACTGCACGAGGAGGGGTGAGGCTAAAACAAAGTCATCATTTATAATCCACATCACAACTCTTGCAAATGCGGAGACTGAATTTTGAAGAACACATTTAGCATTTTGCTGTTTTGATAAAATGTGACTTCAATAAGCAAAACTTCTATTCTCAAAATCGAACATGAATGATTAAATTGCTAAATCAAAATTTTACTTCAAACTAATAATAATTTTCTGTGCCAGAGTATATGCTTACTAAATAGCTAGTGATGGATAGTTGATTAATGAAAATAAAATAGACATATGTGAGACTGCATGAAGACAGTACATTATATAGTTACTAAAGGGTATGTATCATGCCTGGCAACCTTTATATTACCATAGTATTTATAAGTGTCTCCAGCATGTAACATATACGTAATAAATGTATGTCAAATACAATTCATTTAAATGATTTTTTCTATTTAACCTACAAAAGGGCAAATAATAGAAAAATGATTTCTGGGAAAGCCAACAAAATGTCTAAATATCCAAAAGGCAACTAAATCTCACAGTTTTTTCTTTTTTTTTTTTTTTTTTTTCTTTTTTTTTTTTTTTTTTTTTTTTTTTTTTTTTTTTTTTTATTTATTTTATTGTATTTTAGGTTTGGGGGTACATGTGAAGAACATGCAAAATTGTTGCATAGGAACACACATGGCAGTGTGATTTGCTGCCTTCCTCCCCATCACCTACATCTGGCATCTCTCCCCTTGCATATCTCCCCAACTCCCCACCCCCCACCGTCCCTCCCCTATGTCCCCCCAACTGACCCCAGTGTGTAGTGTTCCCCTCCCTTTGTCCATGTGCTCTCATCGTTCAACACCCGCCTATGAGTGAGAACATGCGGTGTTTGATCTTCTGCTCCTTTGTAGGGACATGGATGAACCTGGAAACCATCATTCTCACAGTTTTTTCTATTTTTTGTTGTTGTTAGTTATGCAATGAAAACTGCTAGATTTAAGTATAGGATCATTCTATTTTAAATCTGCAGTATTTTCTAACAGCATAGGAATCTCTTCTCCAGCATCTCCTGGTTCTAAGTTTTCACCTGTACAGTAACTAAAATAATATATCTTCACATTGTTCCCAGAAGCCTCACTGTCAGCTGATTGTACCCTGACTCAACTGCCATACCTTCCCCTTGGTGCTTGAATTCACAAAAATGTCCTACTGATAATTCTAAAAGTGATTTAATCTTATAGGAAACAGAAAGGTTTATGTGAATATTGTCATTATATAACCTGAATTGACAATTCATTCACAGTATTCTCTACTATCATCTACTTCACATGCTCTTTTCCATACTTTAAACATGTTTATCCTGAGTCATCATCACTAGCCATTGTCATAAAAACATTTAGTAAAGTTAAAAGTTTTAATGTTGTAACAAGGATTCTATATTTCTTTAACAATGTTAAGCGTCATTTTTCTTATTTCAATCACTTTTAATGAAAATCAATCTATAATATGTTTATATTGCTCATCATATAGTACTTTCTCTTTAAAAACCACATAAAATAGAAAAATATGAATAGTGACTATGACCTATAATATAATGATATCATCAAAAAATATTTGTTAAAGTTTTCATTAAATATCCTTCCAGAACTTTTTCTTTGCAATTTAATAGTTTTGTTTTAATCAAAATAAGATTATATTAAACATATTTTCCAGTAAGTTGCTTTGTTCCTCACATCACCTATGTTAACATATACCAGACAAATTTTTTTAGATGCATGTGTATTTACATGTACCTAGAGGGGATAATTTCCACATTAATAAGCATACTTTATCAACATTAATATCTAAGATTCATTGTTACAAACAATGCTGTTACACATAATATATACAATATAGTAAATAGTTGAGAGCATGATCTCTAAGATCAGACTCTTTGAATTTAAACATAGTCCTGTAAGTACTAGCTTTGTGGTCTTAGGCATGTTACTCCACATTTCTCCCCATCAATTTCCTTATATGTGAAATTTGAGTAATTATAGTACCTACCTCAAAGTTATTATGATGAGACAGTTATTACTATAGAAAACATTTTAAAAGGGTGTGGCACATGGTAACACTTCTGCTATCATTTTTTCATCTCTTGGTGTATCCAAGAGTGGAATCGCTAGATCATATGTTATGCAGAGCTTCACTTTCATTAGACACTGTAAACTTGCTCCCCAAAGCATCTTATAACAATCACATGCCCACAATAGAAACATATGAACATTTCTATTGTTCCTCATCTTGGCATACACTTGATATTATCAGACTTCTTGAACTTTTGCCAATGTAATGAGTTTAATATGTTTGGTATTATTTGCACATACCAGACTGTGAGATTTAGTTGCCTTTTGGATATTTAGACATTTTGTTGCTCTTCTTAGAAATCATTTTTCTATTATTTGCCCTTTTGTAGGTTGAAGAGAATGACAACCTCTGGGAAATGACCAATATGTCTTTCAAATTAATACACTGAAAAGGTGGAAAGCCAGGACATTCATCCGCTGGTACGTGCCCTCCACTAGTTGAGAGTTGTCAGGCCATTTCTTTCATGACCTAATTCCCCTACATCCCTGCACTTCTGAACTGCCTTTGAGAAGCACAAATGCACTTGATATGTAATGCAGTGTGCATGAGCTTGAGCTCACAGTGAACATCCACTATAACTGTGGCTAAAATCTGAGATGCCTGAGGTGCATAATATAAACTATTAAAAATATTTAACAAATAAGGTCCCAGATTTCTAGAATGACAGCATGAGGAGCTCTATGGAGCCTAGTGAAACAGCTATAACTGGTGAAAATTACTTTTAAAAATAAAAACACCCTGTAGACTATCTGGAAATAATCCTAAGGGCATATAACAAATGAAGAAACATTTATTCAATAAAATCTGCTCTTTCTTCGTAAGAAAAGCAAAAGAGTCTATGTCACCTGAGTCACAACCCCCTCCTTTTCTCCCACTTCCAGCTCAGTATGATAGACACTTCAGTACAGGTGAGTGCAGCCCAAAAACGTTTTCCCTATCCCCTTTGCTCCCAGTCAAGTGGTACAGTCCCTCCCTAGGAGAGGTAAGACACCAGCATTTCTCACCCCTGGCTCCATATTGCAGAGGTCCTATTCTAGGCAAGAATGGTTCAGATCTCTGGGGTATTCCACCTCCACCCAGCCCTAACTTGTGGAGCAGAAGCTCTACACCAGGATCAGTAGACTGTAACTAATAGGGTGCAGATCACCCTCACCCCAGCTCACTAGAGGGGAAGAAGTTTTACACAGGGTAACACAAGCCAAGAAGACCAGAGACTGAAGTCAAATGTAGATGATGGGGTGACGGATGCAGCAAACCACCATAGCACATGTGTACCTATGTAACAAACCTGCACGTTCTGCACATGTACCCCAAAACTTAAAGTATAATTTTAAAAAATATGTGCAAACAACAGTATCTGCAAATTAAAAGCAGCTTAAAAAAAACAAAACTTATACTCTTTTTAGATAATGTGAGGCTATCATTCTAAGAGGAGTACATCACTCTCCCTTCCCCCAGAGAAGTGGCTCAGAGATCTTTTCCCCATAGAAAGCAGCAGGTCATAAGAGCAGAGTTCCATAGCTCTCAGTAAAGAAACTGACTTCATTTGGAAAAAAATATGAGAAATTTCAAGCTTACACACACTCTTCAAAACAATAGAGATTGTGGTGGTAAGCAAGTAGGAAATAGTATGGTAGCTGTATGAAATCATAAGCTAAGCTGTATATGACCTACAAGTTTACAAGAGAAAACCACAAAAAGAGACAGTTAAGAAAAGTTCTCCTGGTATCAGAACAAACCTGAAACGCTGGTCTCAGAGATTAACCCTGTGGAAAAAAAAAGTATTTAATTTCATAAGACTGTGGAGTATTTTCTATATTATGGCATTGTTAAAAATGACAGAGAAATTAGCCTTCATGTTATCCTAACATTCTAACATCCTCTAACAGCTAGGTGTAACACCAACAGAAGTAGGCAGCTTAACAGAAAAATTAGAGAGAGGGACAGTAAACAAGAGTGCTGCTAAATCGATTGTTATTTCAGGTGACTGTGCATGTGCCCAAGGCTGCACTTTTTTTTTTTTTTTTTTTTTTTTTTGAGATGGGGTCTCACTTTGTCACCCAGGCTGGAGTGCAATGGTGTGATTTCAGCTCACTGCAACGTCCACCTCCTGGGTTCAAATGATTCCCCCGCCTCAGATTCCTGAGTAGCTGTGATTACAGGCTCACACTACCATGCCCGGTTAAGTTTTGTATTTTTAGTAGAGACAGGGTTTCACCACGTTGGTCAATCTGGTCTCAAACCCCTGACCTCACAACCTGCCTGCCTTGGCCTCCCGAAGTTCTGGGGATTACAGGCTTGAATCACCATGCCGGACCAGGCTGCACTCTTTGAGGAGGGACATCAGTAACTTCATGTTGTAGGAGAAATAGATCCCATTGACATAGTCTAACCAAGTAACAAATAAACAGACAAATACCAATAAGCCATGAGGGTTGTGACAGTTAATTTTATATGTCAGCTTGTCCACAGAGTGCCCAGATACTTCGTCAAACATTACTCTGGGCATTTCTGTAGGGTGTTTTTGGATGATTTGATGTTTAAGTCAGTGGACTTTAAGTAAACAGATTACTCTCCACAACATGAGTGGGCCTCATTCAACCAGTTGAGGATCTGAATAGAACTAAAATACTGGCCTTCTCCAAGCAAGAGAGAATCCTCCTGAAGCAGATTGCCTTCAGATTTCATCTGCAACATGGGCTCTTTTTGATTCTACACCAGACAGCTTTTAGATTCTAACTAGAACATCAGCTCTCCTAGGTCTCTAACCTGCCAGCACAACTTGCAGATTTTGGACTTGCCTTTCCCAATAATCACATGTGCCAATTCCTTTTAATAAATATATTTCTCTGTGTGTATATGTACACACGTCCTATTGATTGGGTCTTTTTAAAGATTGCTGACTAACATGGGAGTGAAGTTAATTCACTATCTAGTGCTACAGTATAGCATCTAAAACGCCCAGTCTTCAACCAAAAAATAAGCAAAAAAAACAAGAAAGTATAATCAATTTACAGTGAAAACACAACTTTTTAAAGCAGCTGCCAGAAAGTACTTTTGAAAAGTCCTATATGTCAAACTTAGCAGACAAAGACTTGGAAGAAGATAGTATAAACATGTAGAAAGAACTAAAAGAAGTCACTCTTAAAAAGTAAAGGAAGATATGATGAAAAGTTTCATCAAATAGAGAATGTTAATAAAGAAATAAAACTGGAAAAACTGAATGGATATTTTTAATTTTAAAACGAAAATAAGGAGGTCACAAGAGAGACAAAATAGTAGGAGCTGCAGAAGAAAGAATCCATAAACTTGGAGATCTAAGAGCTAAGACAATCTAAAAAAGTGAGAACAAAGAATTTAGAAACATAAACAGAGCCTGAGACATTGCAGAACGCCATTAAATACAGCATCATACATATTACAAGCGTATCAGAAGCAGATGAGAGAGATAAGCAGAAAACGTAAATAAATAATGGCCAAAATTTTTAAATTATTTTATAATTCTATTTTTAAAAATCAATCTGCACATCCAAAAATCTTAATGAACTCTACTCCAACAAATCTCACTAAAATTTTTAAAACTAAAGAAAAATAGAAAATCTTGAAAGCACACACATAGGAACCACTATAAAATTAATGTCAGAAGCAACTGACATCAGAAGGCAATAGGATATTTACAAAATGCTGAAAGAGAAACTTTCAACCAAGAGTCTCATATCTAGTAAAACTATCTTTCAAAAAATGAAGGAAATATAAAGATATTCACAGATAAACAAAAATAGAGTATCCGTTGCTAGCAAACCTGCCATACAACAATTAGTAATGAAAGCAAGTGACCTCAGACAGTAATGTAAATCCACATAAAAAAAGAATGCCAGTAAACTTTACTATGTGATTTTATTTTTTTTTCCATTTATTTTATTGCATTTTAGGTTTTGAGGTACATGTGAAGAACATGCAAGATTGTTGCATAGGTACACACGTGGCAGTATGATTTGCTGCCTTCCTCCCCATCACCTATATCTGGCATCTCTCCCCTTGCTATCTCTCCGCAACTCCCCACCCCCCACCGTCCCTTCCCTATTTCCCCCC
>NW_016107337.1:4253760-4256355 GCF_001604975.1 Cebus imitator
CTGAGAATGATGGTTTCCAGGTTCATCCATGTCCCTACAAAGGACACAAACTCATCGTTTTTGATGACTGCATAATATTCCATGGTGTATATGTGCCACACATTACTATGTGATTTTAAAGATAATATGAATGCATATTTCCTTTCCTTTCTTAATTGATTTGAAGATAAATTGTATAAAACAATACATACATAAATGCATTATAGGGTCTACAATGCATAGGAACACAATATATTTTAAAATAACAACACAAAGGAGGCAGATGAAACCAAAGCAAAAAAAATAAAAGCAGATCTTAAATTCACAAAAATAATGAAAAATTAAAAATGGTAAATAACTTTCATATAACAAACTCTGAAAATACATACTTTCCCTCATTTCTTCTCTCACCTTCTTTAGTTTGCACATTAAAACATATATAGGTCTAATATAGTAATAGCACTGGAATTATTTTCTATAGATATGAAGTATAGATAATGACAAGTAGAAAAAAAAAGAAAATCACTAAATATATGCATACATACATACATATATAGTGAAAAAGCCATTAATATCCTCTATTAAGGAAATAATGCTGAGATAGATTGCTAGCTACATGCAGAAGAATGAAACTAGGATCTCTATCTTTCACCAATATAGAAGTTAACTCAAGATAGTTTAAAGATTACAATGTTACATTAGAAAATATTCATTTAATGCCAAAGAAAGTAGTACAAGAAGAATAGACTAACAAAAAAGGTAAGAAATATATAAAACAAAATGTAAATGATAAAGACATAAAGCCAACTATATCAATAAATTCATCAAATGTGAATAGATTAAGCAATCCATAAAGATTGTCAAGATGGATAAGAAAACAACATCAAAATCTATGTGGTCTATAAGAGACAAACTTTAGATTTAAAGACAAATACTTTGAAAGTAATACAATGAAAAGCCGTGTATTATAAAAACAAAAACCATAGAAAGGTGAAGTGGCTATAATACCAAACAAAATAGACTTAAAACAGAAAAAAAGTCGTTAGTATTAAACATAAAAATTGTAGGTGATGGGGAGGACGGCAGCAAATCACACTGCCACGTGTGTACCTATGAAACAATTTTGCATGTTCTTCACATGTACCCCAAAACCTAAAATGCAATAAAATAAATAAATGGGAAAAAAATTCTTAAATAAGAAAAGTCTTCATCTATTAGGACAACATAACAATATACATATTATACACCTAAAAATAATATATCAATGTACACATATATGTGCCTACCAACAGAGACTTACTATACCTGAATAAAAATTTGAGAGGAGTGAAGGGAAAATAAACAACTCAACAATAATTAATGAAATGGAAGATGTCAAAACAATAAAGAATATCAATAAAACCAAAAGCTGGCTCTTCTCTTCAGAGAGACCAACAAAAATGACAAAACTTTAAGTAAACTAATCAAGACAAAGACAGCTCAAATCACTAAAATTAGTAACAAAAGAGCGGACAACCCTATGACTTTACAATTACAATACTGACAAAAGCAATCCACAGAGTCAACACTACTCCAATCAAGCTACCAACAACATTATTCACAGAACTAGAAAAACACTGTTCTAAAATTAGTATAAAACCAAAAGAACCCAAATAGACAAGGCAATCTTAAGCACAAAACTTCAAGCTTCACATTGCCTTACTTCAAACTATAGTATAAGGCTATGGTAATCAAAACAGTATGGTACTGATACAAAAATAGACACACAGGCCAATGGAACAGAATAGAGAACCTAGAAATAAAGCAGGACACCTGCAGCAATCTTATCTTTGACAAAGTAAATGAAAATAAGTAATGAGGAGAAAATCCTCTATTAAGTAAATGATGCAGAGATAGACTGCTAGCCACATGCAGAAGAATGAAAGTTGGACCCCAACCTTCTACCATATACAGAAGTTAACTCAAGATGGATTAAAGATTTAAATGTAAGACCTTGACCTACAAGAATCCTAGTAGACAACCTAGGAGACATCACTCTGGACATTGACCTTTAAAAAGAATTTGTGACTAAGTCTTCAAAAGGAATTGCAACAAAAACAAAAACTGACAAATGGGACCTAATTAAACTAAAGAGCTCCTGAACAGCAAGAGAAATTATCAACAGAGTAAACAGACAACCTACCAAATGGGAGAAAATATTTGCAAACTGTATCTGACAAAGGGATACAGAATCTATAAAGGCACTTGAACAATGCAACAAGCAAAAAACAAACAATGGCGTATAATCCTTTTCATAACCAGTTTCTGCAAAGTGGATTCAGTTTACTAATAACTTTTGAGGACATTTGTATATTTGTTTTTGAGAAATATTGATGTGTAGTTTTATTTTCTTGAGATGTCTTCGTTTTTCTTAAGATAATTCTGACTTCAGGCAATAAAGTGATCTCCCCTCTCCTATTTTTTTCAAGAATTCATAAAAACAGTTGTTTTATGCATTCACGCATTTTCTCTGCTTTCTAGGTTTTTTTTTTCTCTTTTTTCCCCCATTTATTTATTTTATTGCATTTTAGGTTTTGGGGTACATGTGAAGAACATGCAAGATTGTTGCATAGGTAC
>NW_016107337.1:4257215-4269242 GCF_001604975.1 Cebus imitator
GCTAGGATTATGAGCAAAAATCACTGCAACATGCTATAATTAACATCACATTTAATAATGAGAGACTGAATGCCTTCTCCCAGTGACTGGAAGCATAAAAAAAAAAAAAAAAAAAAAAAAATCTGCTCTCACTACAGAAGAGAACAACAGAGCTTCAACATTGTACTAGAGATTCCAACTAGAATAATTGAGTAAAAAAAGAAATTTAAAATATCTAGAGTGGAAAGGAAAAAAGTAAAACAGTCTCTATGTTCTTAGAGAAATCTTGAGAAACCCGATAAAAATTATTAGAAATAATAAATGAATTAATCAGGTTTGCAGGGCACAAGATCAAATTAAAAATCAATTATATTTATATACACTAGCAATAGAGAATTCAAGAGTTGAGAAAACATTTCCAGTAACAACAGCATCAAAAAATAACATTCTTAGGAATAAATTTAATTAAAAATGCAAAACTCATACTCTGAAAGCTATAAGACACAGAAGAAATAAATTAAACACAATCTAAATAAATTAAAACATATCCATGTCTAATGATCAGAAAGAAGATTTAGTATTATTAAATGACAATGCTCCCCACATTGATCTTTAAATTTAATCCACATCAAAATTCAAACTGGGAGTTTTTACAGAATTAACAAGTTGGTCCTAAAATTTATATGGAAATTCAAGGATGCAGGATAGCCAAAACAAAAAAGAAAACTTAGAGGATTCACATTTCCAAATTTCACATTTTTTTTATTTGTTCATATTTTAACTTTGTATTTTGAAATAATTGTAGATTCACAGGATGTTACAAGAGAGGTCCTGTGTAGTCTTTCTCCAGATTCCTCCAAAGCTTAGATTTTATATAACTGTAATACAATATGAAAACCAGGAAACTGATGTTGGTACAATACGTGTGTATACTTCTATATGATGTCATCATGTGTAGATAGATGTAACCAGCATCATGATCAAGCCTGCAGAACTGTTCCATCACCACGAAGATCTGCCTCCTGTTGCTCATTTAAAATCATACCAGCTCTCTTCCCTGTCCCCACCCACAAATTTCACAATTTTTAACAAAGCTTCTGTTATCAAGATACTGTGGTACTGCCATAAGGTAGACATTTAGATTAATGAAAAAGTTGTAAGTCCAGGAATAAACCCTCACATTTATGGTCAACACATTTTTTTTAAATGATGCCAGAACAATTTGATTGCCTTTTAAATAAGTGGTGCTGGGACAACTAGATATCCACATGCAAAATAATGACTTTGGACACCTCCCTCACATTATATACAAGAATTAACTCAAAATGAATCATAGAACTAACTGTGAGAGCTAAAACACTTAAAACCCTTAGAAGAAAACATTTAAGTAAATATTCATGACTTTAAATTAGGCAATAGGTTTTCAGAATGACCCAGAAACCCAGCAACAAAAAAGTAGATTAATTGGACTTTCTGGCCAGGCATGATGGTTCACACCTGTAATTCCAGCACTTTGAGATGGTAGATCACCTGAGGTCAGTAGTCAAGACCAGCCTGGCCAACATGGTGAAAGCCCATCTCTACTAGATACAAAAATTAGTCAGGCATGGTGGCACATGCCTATAGTCCTAGCTACTTGGGAGACTGAGGCAGGAGAATCACTTGAACCAAGGAGGCAGAGGCTGTGGTGAGCCGAGAGGGCCACTGTACTCCAGCCTGGATGACAGAGTGAAACTCCATCTTGAAACAAACAACAACAAAAAAAATCCTGGAACTTCTCAAAATTTTTTAAATTTTGTGCTTTTAAGGAACACCATCATGACAGTGAAAATACAACCCACAGGATACGTGAAAATATTTGCAAACCATGTATCAGATAAAGGACTGGTATTCAGAATATATAAAAAATTAACAACTCAATCACATTTAAAACCCCATTTATAATAAATGAAAATTATCCATTTATGATACACAACTGACCATACAAAATGGCAAATAGGTACGTGAACAGTTGTGCCATCATTACTGGTCATCAGAGAAATACAAATCAAAACCAAAACAAGCCTCCATTTCACATCTGCAAGATTAACTGCGATGAAAAAGACAGATAATTACAAGTGCTGGTGAGAAGTAGAGAAACTAGAAACCTCATACATTAATGGTGAGTATGTAAAACATTTTGGCCACTTTGGTAAATAGTCTGGCACTTCCTCAAATGCTCAAACCATGTATGTTAAAGTAATCACAGAGTTACCAAACAGAGTAATCTTATGACCGAGCAATTGCTAGCCAAAAGAAAGAAATGCATGCATCTACAAAAATACTTGTACATGAATGTTCCTAGCAACATTATTCATAATGACAAAATGTTGAAACAATTCAGATGTCCATCTACTAATGAATAGACTGTAAAGTATGGCTTACTCATGTAATAAAATACTATTTTCCAATAAAAAGTTATGAAATAGTGGTATATGCTATTACATAGTTGAAGCTCAAAAACACTACCCTTAGTGAAAGAAGTCGGTCACAATAAACAAGATACTGTACAATTCCATTTACTTGAAATTCCCATAATAGGCAAATTTTATAAACAGAAACATGCTAATGGTTGCCTAAAGCTAAGGGCATATGATATGATGGTGACAATTAATGGTGTAGCATTTCTTTTGAACAAAAGAAAATATTCTAAAATTATTATGGTAGTTGCACAACTGTGGATATACTAAAATTAACTGAATTGTACATTTTAACAGGTGAATTGTATGACATGTAAATTGCCTTATTAAAGCTATTTCCAAAAATGCCCACTACAGATTAATGTCCAACAACATGGTTTTTTTGCATATTGCTTTCTAATTTTAATTCCTTTTATTACTTTTACCATGTTTGCTAAGATCACTAGTCTAATGTTAAATAGTGGCATAATGGGCATACTGGCCTCATTCCACACTTTAAAGTTTCTAACACCTCATCATTAAGTACTACATCTACCATAGATTTGGAGAGATATCCGACTCATGTATTACCAACTCCATAAAGAACTTTTATACATCCGGCCTTGAATCATGTTTTTCTCTCAGAATGCCTTTAGTATTGATTGTCTGCCTCAGCAATGCAAAGAAAATAATTTTTGTTGTTGTTCTAGCATTGCTTAACAATAAACAACCTTCAAAGAGTAAACTGAATGCCCAGAAAAATTCTCAGGGCACAAGAACATAGAAATGCCCACACCAGTCATTTAGCTGTAATTTTTGCATGGCAATCAATAGCTATAAAACAATTTTTGCATGATTATCAGGTTATATTTTATGCATCTTTTGTGAGCAGGATCTTATTTCTCTAAGCTCTCAGTGGGCATGAAACATGTTTATTTGTATTTCCATGAAGTTTTACAAGTCCTCAATAAATATCAGTCAGATTAAGCCTTTTCAGGGCTTGTACTATCATTACCACCCATGTTTTACATTGTATCTAGCACTTCTTTTGGATCCCTATGGAACATAAATCATTTTCAAAGGTGAGGAAATATGAATTGAGAGCACTGGATTAGTTAGTATGAGCTTGAGATGGGAGATTCTACTGTACTAACAAATTAGTACAACTGCAAAGTTAGCAGCAAAGTAGTCTAGGGAGTGAGGGCCTGCAGAACACCAGGCCATCTGGGACTAAGGCACGTCCTTACATCCTTTGTTTTTTTTCTATTTTTTCTTAATTTGACCATCCTGTTTTAATGGCCAACTGCTTCAGCTCCAATTTTGTGCAACTACAGAATCAAAGCAATTTTTAGAAGCTATTTTTGTGGTAATTCAGGACTGTACTTCTCATTTTCAAGGCGACCAAAGAAAAGAGTAAATCATCCACCAAGTTCTTGTAGTGAACTGGTACGAGCACAGTAGTTAAACCTTCCCAATTGTGTTCTATTGATTCCGCAAGGGAACTATGAGTTATTTGCTTTCCTTTTCCTTTCTAACCCAAAACTTTGACTTAATGAACTGGTTCATGAGACTTGAATTGCTACCATTTCTTGAGCTGCTGAGTTAAAAGTATCCAGGCTTTATCAATAGGAATTACAGGACTAGATTTATTCAGATCTGCCAGTATCATCATAAAAATGTGAATAACGTCTTTAGATCAAATAGTACATAAAAGAAACTTTTGCAATAAAAATTAATAGTATATTCATTTACTGCCTTATGGTCTGCTGCTTATTGAATTAGTCCAGTTGCCAAGGATAAAATCATAAAGCTTACTAAACAAAAATAACATAAAAATGTATTTGTTTATGATCCTTCAATACCAAGAGAGGAATTAAAGCTGTGATTTAAAAATCATTTGTCAAAAATATAACAGAATACAGAATGAAAAACAACTTACCTTTACTCAGTAGGATATGTTAAGACTGCAGGAATAAGGCAAAGAAACTCCTTGCTATATGCAGTTCTTCAAGGTGAAAGAAAATCCTTGTCAATCCTAGCAGTGAAAAAAAAAAAATGAGGAAGGATGAGTAATAACTCTGTTGGCAGGACAAAATAAACCTTGAAATCTAAACAATCTTCCATCACACAGGAAGAATATGAATCTATTATCTCTCTGCATTTTAATTGTCAGTTTGTTATTTTTCAAGTACTGTGGAATTCTGCTTAAATGTGTGAATACTTTTTAGTATTAAAATAGAATTATGGAAATTCTTAGCGAGTCATATAAATATCTAATATCTTCTATTGCTCATAAGTACATATAAATCTATAAGCTTCCCCAGTAGTTATTTAGCAATTCCTGAATCAACATTGCTCACATACTGTGTAGCACAGTTATAGGTTTGAGTAAAGTTTCTTGCTCTTAATATATAAATTCAATAACATTGCTGCTTGGAATGCCTATCTTGGATTATTATGCCTATCCTTAAACCAACAACAACCAAACAAAATCACATATATCCTTCCCTGGAATCTTTCACCTGATTAGCAAACTTTTAATATTACTTTTCTTTTTTATCTTTGATTTGTAGGTTTGGGGGATAATAAATTGTGTTCCCTCTGGAATAGGATACTTCTGTTCCATTGGGATTGTTCAAATTTGAACATTAATTTTTCTTAATAAGAAAAGTATATTAGCATTAAGAGAGAACTTTTACCCTGTTTGACTGTACAAATGAAAGTAACACTGGTTATTGTTAATAAGTGATCCAAACACATTTTGTTTTTCAAACAGCATTATTGGACAGGTGAATGTGTTGGCAGAGTAACTCTCACTCATGCAAGGAACCCAGGCTCGTAGCAGCTCTGCAGTCTCAAAGTCACCATTGATTGTCTCAATCCCAGCCAGACTGAAGGAAAATAAAACATTGAGGGCTGCATACAAGAGGTTGTTAGCAACTTGGATCTAGCAGTGACATTCGATGCTTCCTCTCATGTTGCACTGCATATAATTTAGCCACATAGCTACAAGTACTCCTAAGGGAGGCTGAGAAATAAAGTCTTGCTATATACTCAGAAAGCAAATGGAATACCTATTTTGATCAACAATTAGTTAATTCTCCCACAATTATGCTTAAAACTTTGATTATTTTCTAGCTTGATGAAAAACTAGTGCTCATATTCTACTGAAGTCTAATTTAGTCATTTATGAATTAGGCATAAATTCAGAATACTTATCTATGCTAATGCATTTTATGATGAATTATGCCCATATTTTAGATAAGAGAATTGGGGCACAAACAAGTCATGATTTCACCTAAAGTCACAAGTTTACCTTATCTTAACTGTAAGTCTAGCTCTTCCATAAAAAGATTTTAACTTCCTCAGTGAAATAAAAAACTAACAACGTGCTGGGAGCGGTGGCTCAAGCCTGTAATCCCAGCACTTTGGGAGGCCGAAGCGGGTGGATCACGAGGTCAAGAGATCGGGACCATCCTGGTCAACATGGTGAAACCCCGTCTCTACTAAAAATACAAAAAAATCAGCTGGGCATGGTGGTGCGTGCCTGTAGTCCCAGCGACTCAGGAGGCTGGGGCAGGAGAATTGCCTGAACCCGGGAGGCGGAGGTTGCGGTGAGCCGAGATCGCGCCATTGCACTCCAGCCTNAAAAAAAAAAAAAAAACAACGTAGTGTCTATTTTACATCAAACCTACTAATTGATCTTTTCTCCCTTCAATACCTTATGCTAACCTAAGTCAAAATTTTCAGTAGAAATAGTAAATATACTATGAAAATAATTGAGAAAATGTGTGAGAAAGTGGTCTATATCTCAGATACACAATAGTTACTCAATTATATTCTTTAAACATTATTTGATATTTAACAAAAGTTCAAACTCAAACGATATCAATGGTGAATTTTTTCAAACCTTTAAGGAAAAATTATACCAATTATACACAATGTCTTTCCAAAAATATTATTATAGAGGACATTTCCATTGTGAAGCCAGCAATGACAAAAGCAGACATTATAAGAAAAGAAATCTACAAACCAATATCCCTCAGGAACACAGACACAAAAGTCATCAACAAAATATAACAAAGTATATTCAGCAATATACTAAAAAGATAACACATTACAACCAAGTCGGTTTGTCTTAGAAAAGCAAGGCTGGCTTAACATTTGAAAATCAATATAATTCATCAAATAAACAGACTAAACAAGAAAAAAAAAAAAAAAAAAAAAAAAAAAACTAAACAAAAAAAAAAAAAAAAAACAGGATCTTTTTAAAAGGTGGAGAAAGAAAGCATGTAAAAAGGTTTCACATCCATTCATATTTTTTTAATTCAGCAAACTAGGAATAGAAAAGAAACTTTTATTAACCATGCTACTTACTAAAAATTAAGTAGCATTTTTAACTCTACAGCGAATTTAACAGTTAATAGTGAAAGACCAGATGTTCCCCCTGTAACTGGGAAAAGCAAGGATGCTCACTTGCACCATTCCTATTCAGCATCGTACAGATAAGGCAAGGAAAATAAATAGGCATACAGATTGAAAGGAAATAAATAAAATGACCCATAAACATAAATAATTAGATTTTAACAAAATTTAAAACATTTGCTCTGTCAAAGATACTTTTAAGAGAATGAAAACTCAAGGCACACCCTAGGAGAAAACATTTACAAATCACATATCTGACAAAGGACTTATGTGCAGAATATAGAAAGAGCTCTCAAAACTCAACAATAAGCAAGCAAACAACCAATTTTTAATAAATGGGTAAAATGTTTGATCAGAAATACCTTCCCCAAAGAAGATATAAGTGTAGCAAATAAGTGATTGGAAAAATATGTTCTGCATCATTACTCATTATAGAAACATAAATTACACCATAATGAGATACCACTATATACCTATTAGAATACCTCAAGTCAGAAAAGCTTACAGCACTAATTGCTGTTGAGGGAGTGGGCCACTGGAGATTGGAAGTGAGAATGCAAAATGATACAGGTACTTTAGAAAATGGTTTGGCATTTTCTTATGAAGTTAAATATATGCTTACCATATTATCCAATAATACAATCAGTCTTCATTATTCACAAATTCTACATTTGTGAATTTGCCTACTTGCTAAAATTTATTTGTGACCCCCAAAATCAATAATCACCAGCACTTTTGCCATCACTAATATCTACAGGGCAGCCAAAACATTTAGTCACACAATATGCACTTTCCCAGCTGGGATTGAACAAGTTGATGATTTGACTTTGTGTTTTAGTTCTTATACTATAAGTAAGTGTGTTTTTTGTAGTATAGTTAGTTTTCTGCATTTTGTGCTTTCAGTGAGTGATTCTGAAGTTTAAAACAGCCCCCACGTGTGCTATGAGGACACAAAGACATAAGAATGACATAATGGACTCTGGAGACTGGGGGGATGGGTTAGGAGCAGGGTGAGAGATTAAAAACAACTATACACTGGGTTCAGTGTACACTGCTCAGGTGATGGGTGCACCAAAAAAATATATATATATATATAAAAAATATATATTTTTATATATTTATATATTTATATATTTTATATATTTATATATTTAAATATATATAATTTTATAGCATATATATATTGAGGAAACCCTGTCTCTACTAAAAACTACAAACATTGGCCAGGCGTGGTGGTACGCCTGTAATCCCAGCTGCTTGGGTGGCTGAGACAGAATTGCTTTAACCCAGGAGCTGGAGATTGCATATATATATGTGTGTATATATATATGGAGGAAGACGGAGAGTAGAAAAGTTGAATTTATAGCATATATATATGGTTATATATTGATATCTTTATATCTACATATATGGTTATATATATGCTATTTGCTAGAGATAGGATTTCTAGTCTCGATGTCAGTTGAGACATCATGTGTTGTGTATGTGTGTGTATATATATACATACAATATAGATAGATAAAGAGATAGATAGAAATTTATCCATTCATTGGTTAATGGGCATTTAGACTGGTTCCACATTATTGCAATTCTGAATTGTGCTGCTATAAACATGCATGCACAAGTGTCTTTTGTATATAATGACTTCTCCTCTAGGTAGATACTGCCCAGTCGTGGGATTGCATGATCAAATGGTAGATCTACTTTTAGTTCTTTAAGGAATCACTGCTTTGCATATGGTTGTACCAGTTTACATTCCCACCAGGAGTTTAAAAGTGTCCCTTTTTCACCACATCCATACCAACACTGATTAGCTTTGGATTTTTAAATGATTCCTATTCTTGCAGACATAAGGTGGTATTGAATTGTGGTTTTGATTTTCATTTCCCTGATTAGTGATGTTGAACATTTTTTCATGTTTATTGGCCATAAGTATATCTACTTTGGGAACTGTTTATTCATGTTCTTAGTCAAGTTTTTGACGGGATTGTTTTTTTCTTGCTAATTTGTTTGAGTTTGCTATAGATTCTAGATATTAGTCCTTTCTTAGATGTATAGATAGTGAAGATATTCTCCCATTCTGTGGGCTGTCTGTTTACTCTGCTGACTGTTCCTTTTGCCATGCAACAGCTCCTTAGTTTAATTAAGTCCAATCTATTTATCTTTGGGTTTTTGTTATTGTTGTTGTTTTGTTTTGGTTTGTTTTGACAAAGTCTCACTCTGTAGCACAGGCTGGAGTGCAGTGGTGCCATCTCAGCTCACTACAATCCCCACCTCCTGGATTAAAGCAATTCTCCTGCCTCAGCCTCCCAAGCAGCTGGGATTACAGGTGCACGCCACCATGCCCAACCAATTTTTGTAGTTTTTAGTAAAGATGGGATTTCACCATGTTGCCCAGGCTTGTCTCAAACTCCTGGGCTCAAGTGATCTGCCTGCCTTGGCCTCCCAAAGTGCTGAAATTACAGGTGTGGGCCACCACACTTGGCTTATCTTTGTTTTAATTGCATTTGTTTCGGGGTTCTTAGTAATGAAATCTTTGCCTAAGCCAATGTCTGGAAAGGTTTTCCCAATGTTATCTTCTAGAAGTTTTATAGTTTCAGGTCTTAGATTTAATTCCTTGATGCATCTTGAGTTGATTTTTATATAAGCTGAAAGATAAGGATCATTTCATTCTTCTACATGTTGCTTGCCAATTATCCCAGCATCATTTGTTGAATAGGGTGTCCTTTCCCCACTTTATGTTTTGGTTTGCTTTGTCAAAGATCAGTTGGCTGTAAGTATTTGGCTTTATTTCTGGGTTCTCTATTCTGTTCCATTGGTCTACATGTCTGTTTTTATACAAGTAGCACGATGTTCTGGTGACTATAGCCTTGTAATATAGTTTGAAGTTGAGTAATGTGATGCCTCCAGATTCGTGCTATTTGCTTAGTCTTGCATTGGCTATGTGGGTTCATTTTTGGTTCCATATAAATTTTAGGATTGTTTTCTCCAGTTCTGTGAAGAATGATGATGGTATTTTGATGGGAATTGCATTGAATTTGTAGATTACTTTTAACAGCATGGTCATTTTCACAATATTGATTTTATCCATCCGTGAGCATAGAATATGTTTCCATTTGTTTGTGTTGTCTATAATTTCTTGCAGCAGTGTGTTGTAGTTTTCACTGTAGAGGTCGTTCACATCCTTGGTTAGGTATGTTCCTAAGTATTTCATTTTTACTTTTTGCAGCTATTGCAAAAACAGTTGAGTTCCTGATTTGATTCTCAGCTCGGTTGCTACTGGTGTATAGCAGTGCTGATTTGTATACATTAATTTCATATCCTGAAACTTTACTGAATTCATTTATGAGATCTAGGTGCTTGTTTTCTTTTGCCTCTCCCACCTACAAGCTCTCAGTCAACTTTTTAACAATGTTTCTCCATCCAACACATTATTTTTATTCCTACTGTCACTGCCCTGGTCTCGGTGTTTTCCACTACATTCTTTGGCTATTGAATTGCCTCCAAATAAGTCTCACTGGCTTCAGTTTTCTTTACTCCCCCATCAATCATCCCAGTTTACCAGAGTCAGAATGGCCTTCCTAAAAATGGAAGTTTTAGACTTTACCACAAAGCTTTTCCAGTGCTTCACACAATGCATTTTCACAAGAGAAATTGTTCAACATATACTTGTAAAATAAAAAATATATGTTACTCAGAGTATCTACCCCGGCACTTTTCATATGAGAGGTACTCGTTAAGTAGAATAAATTTTTCTAGTTGATGCTAATTTTTAACAGATCTTAAAGGAGAAGGCATGAAAACTGAGAAATATAAATATATTGCTCATAAAGAAGGTAATCAGATTTAGCTTCCAAAATGTATCTGAACAATGTTCCATCAATGCTCCTGGGACAGTAAAAGGGTCATTTTAACAGCTTAAGTTCTAACTTTATCATTTTCAATTGGTTTATTATTTTTTTAGTTTAATCTAAGTGAAGTTTCCCATAGATCTGAATATTTCCTCCAAATTCATTTTTCCTGCAATATTTTAGGTATGTCACTATCATAGCCTTT
Organism: Cebus imitator; assembly: GCF_001604975.1. Taxonomy (NCBI): domain Eukaryota; kingdom Metazoa; phylum Chordata; class Mammalia; order Primates; family Cebidae; genus Cebus; species Cebus imitator. The sequence goes on from NW_016107337.1 coordinate 4,268,114, forward strand.
TGTTAAATAAAAATACACATATACATGTACATACATATATGGGCACACATACACACATAATTTAACAAATGAATTAATTTAAAAAACACAAAAACAAAGCTTTATGCTCATTATACTATTTCATTTCTTAAGTTGGATATTTCTTAAAATTCAAGGAGTAGAACTTCCTTGGGTAGCTTTACAGTATTTATTTTCAGAGTAAATTAGAACAACTGAAATCCCCCCTTAGAATTCTAAATACCCTAAAGTCAAACCATAAAAAAATGACTCTTAAACCATTTTGTCTAGTAGGCAATTTAATACCCAAACTAAATTGGAAGGCCAATTACTCAAGTAATATAAACCCCTACTGCAAGGAAGAAAAATCCAGAAAAGCTAGTCTCAAATAAAATAGAGGAGACACTAATACTACATAACAAAGACAAAGGTGATTTTTAAATCCCTTTTCTTTTTTTGTGGTTCAAGTTATACCAGTCATGTATGACACTTATACAATTTTATCTCTCTAATCAGCAATGACCATTTTTGCAAAGGAGAATGAGTTCTATACAAGGTCAAAAATAGTGTGAATGGTTCTATAAGAAAAATTCTTTGAAAAAAAGTTCATTTAATACTGTTTACTATCACAGAGGCAGAAAACTGTTTCTATTATCCACATGAACTAGCATTACTGCTTTAAGTCCAAAGCACAGTTGTCAAGAGTGATGTGAGTCACTAAGCAGCAAGCAGATACTAAGACTCAGAAGGCCCAGGGCATTGCACACTGTTCCAGTATACTGCAGCCCATAATGTCTAGGCAATCAAAGGTCAAAGGTCAAATGAAGAAACCACAAGTCTACTATTATGGAAGATTAGTTGGCACACACTCTCAATTTCACTGTCTTCCCTGGTGGTCAATAGTATTAACCTGAAATGCTACAAATTTTATACAGAACTTGCCACAGGAAGCATGATCCCTTTAGCTAGAACTTGAAAGTGAATTGCCTATAACATGAATAACTTGTTATTACATGCCAATTCGCTCCTTTTGGATTACTGTTAATGCCCTATTTTGAGTGAAAAGAGATGTAACCATTTCACTACTTCCAATTTTTTTTTTTTTTTTTTTTTTTTTTTTTTTTTTTTTTTT
>NW_016107337.1:4269353-4271765 GCF_001604975.1 Cebus imitator
CCACCATGCCCAGCTAATGTTTTGTATTTTTAGTAGAGCCGGGGTTTCACCATGTTGACCAGGAGGGTCTCGATCTCTTGACCTCGTGATCCACCCGCCTCGGCCTCCCAAAGTGCTGGGATTACAGGCGTGAGCCACCGCGCCCGGCCACTACTTCCAGTTTTTACATCATCACAACTGATCTCTGGACAGTCAAATTGAAGAGTGAGAAAGCCCAGTCAGGAAGAAGCACAGCACCTAGCATCGTCTCCTCATGCACACAGCCAGAAGGAATTGGGATACAAAAGAGAGAACCACATCTTATTATATATGAGCCAGAAGAATGCATATATATTACTCTAACATTCAAAAGGAAACATTTAAAAATTAGGAAGAAACAGACCTGTGAATATACTAAAATTCATCACATAATTTAATGAGTTTTCAATATCCTCAGTCTCTCCCTTTATAATTTCTTCGCCCATTATGCCTTCAAACTTGTTAGTTACTACATTATATTTTAATCAACTCATGCTACCAGTAGTACAAACCATTGTTCTCTGTTTCCAACATTCAAATTCCACCTTCTTTTAAACCTTCATCCCTTACTGTTCACTCTTGGAACTCCATGCTCCAGTCATCCCTGATTTGGGCCAATTTCCCAATAGGAACTATTTATTTATTAATTCATGTATTCATTTCATTCATTCCTGGCCTTTGAAAATGCCACTTTTCACTTGAAAAGTCTTCATGTTTGCCCTTATTACTTAACGAACCCTTAATCTAATTCCTCTTCCATATCTATTGATCATCCAGTTAGGTGCAACTTCTGTATGCTCTCACTGTACCTTATTCTTATTTCTGTATTATTGTGTTTCATGTTCTATTTTGTCACTTTATTTGACTGAAGACTATAGTCTCCTTAAAGAAAGGGATTGTTTTTCACTTCTCTATCCCTGGCCTAGGTAGAGTCCCCAGCACACAACAGGCACTGAATAAAAAATTATTGAATACATAAGTCCAAATAAATAAGATGTATTTTTTAAAATTATTTAACTTTGCTTTGGACCCAGAAATTCATTCTCCAGGAATGAAGTAGTACATTAGATAACTGGGTGTGTCTCTTTGTTTCTTTTCCAAAATGGCAGAATAGAGGATTCCTCAGCTACTTGAGAATAGCAAGATAGTGCATAAAGATAAACTCTGTGAGCTTTAAATCAAGAAGGAAAACATGAATTCACAGGAATCATGAAGGACACCCCAGATGCCAAGGAGGAGAACACTGGCAAATAGCTCCTGTGACAGCATCCAGCTCATAAAAGTGAGTGAAGCCCCAGGAAAAGCTGCAGGCATTTTCCCAGTCCCAGGAACTGAAGGAACATACCTCAAAATAATAAGAGCCATCTATGACAAACACACAGCCAGCATCATACTGAGTAGGTAAAAGCTAAAATCTTTGCCCTTGAGACTTGGAACAAGACAAGGATGCCAACTTTCATCTCTCTTGTTCAGCATAGTGCTGGAAGTCCCAGCCACAGCAATCAGGCAAGAGAAAAACTAAAAGGCATCCAAATAAGCAAAGAAGAAGTCAAACTATCTCTCTTCACTGGCAATATGAGTCTATACTTAGAAAAGCTCACAGTCTCTGTCCAAAGGCTCACAGATCTGGTAAACAACTTTGGCAAAGTATCAGGACACAAAATTGTGTAAAAATCTGTAGCGTTTCTATACACCAATAATTTTAAAGCTGAGAGCCAAATCAAGACACAATCCCATTTACAATAGTCATACACAAAAATAAAATATCTAGAAATACATCCAACCCAAGGAGGTGAAATCTCCCTACAAGGAGAACTTCAAAACCCTGCTCAAAGAAATCTTCACAGACAACAAAAGTAGAAAAACATTCCATGCTCACGTATTGAAAGAATCAATATCATTAAAATGACCATATTGCCCAAAACAATCTACAGATTCAATGCTATTCCCATCAAACTGTCAATGTCAATTTTTACAAAATTAGAAAAAGCTGTTCTAAGTTTCACATGGAACCACAAAATTGCCCGAATAGCAAAAACAAACAATTCTGAGCAAAAAGAACAAAGTTGAAAGTATTACATTTACCTGACTTCAAACTACACTATAAAGCTACAGTGACCAAAATGCATGAAACCGGTACCAAAACAGACCCATAGACCAATGGAACAGAATAGAGAACCCAGATATAAAGCCACACATCTACAAACATATGATATTTGACAAAGCCAAAAATGGGAAAGGTATCTATTAAATAAATGATGCTGAGATAGCTGGCTAGATTCATGGGAAAGAATGAAACTAGACTCCTGCCTTTCATCATATGCAAAAATTAAGTCAAGATGGATTAAAGATTTAAAGGTAAGTCCTCCAACTATAAGAATCCTACCAAAAAAA